>NC_029790.2:67869629-67869912 GCF_000816755.2 Arachis ipaensis
AGATATGTGATACTGTTAAGACTAATGGAGTAGATCCTGAAGTCTACAGACTCATGCTTTTCCCTTTTGCTGTAAGAGACATAGCTAGATTATGGTTGGATTCTCAACCCAAAGACAGCCTGAACTCTTGGGATAAGCTGGTCACGGCTTTCTTAGCCAAGTACTTTCCTCCTCAAAAGCTGAGCAAGCTTAGAGCTGATGGTCAAACCTTCAGACAGAAAGAAGGTGAATCTCTCTATGAAGCTTGGGAAAGATACAAACAGTTGACCAAAAAGTGTCCTTC
>NC_029790.2:67879912-67880227 GCF_000816755.2 Arachis ipaensis
AACCATCAGAGAAACTGCTTAACAATTGTCATGTTTCTAGTTTTTAGTTGTTTTCTAGTTCATAGTTTATTTCCTTAATAATAGTACTTGATGTTTCATGCATGTATTTATTCTGCTACATATAGAAGTAGGCAAGAAACTAAGTTTGGTGTTCCCACACCAACTTAGGTTCAGAGAATCAAAAGCATACATGCATGCTAACTGCCTCTCAAGTACTTAGGGAACAAGCAACTGTCAATATCTTTTGTAGGAAGTCATTCAATCTCTTGGAGGAAAAGGTACATCATCATGGACAGAGGAAGGACATGGAACCCA
>NC_029790.2:67881773-67882322 GCF_000816755.2 Arachis ipaensis
ATGGCATTGGAAAGTAGACATTCAGGGCTTTCCAACAATATATAATAGTATGGGGTGGACAGCACGTTTGAGCTTCCGAATTAGGCAATGTTCTCAACATTTGCACCAACATTTGCCTCAAACGTGAGGTCAAACGTTGGCTCAATAATACACCCAGGAGGAGCTAACGTTTGCGCCAAAGTTTGCCTCAAACGTGAGGTCAAACGTTGGCTCAATAACACACCCAGGAGTAGCTAACGTTTGCGCCAACATTTGCCTCAAACGTGAGGTCAAACGTTGGCTCAATAACACACCCAGGAGGAGCTAACGTTTGCGCCAACGTTTGCCTCAAATGTGAGGTCAAACATTGGCTCAATAACACACCCAGGAGGACTTAACGTTTGCGCCAACGTTTGCCTCAAACGTGAGATCAAACGTTGGCTGCAAAAAAATTGCCTTGGAGGGAGCACGTTTGAGCTCACGTTTGACCTCAAACGTGAGTGACAGCAAAACTCCATTCTGCATAATGCTAATACAAGACGTTTGAGTCAACGTTTGCCTCAAACGTTG
>NC_029790.2:67883864-67884078 GCF_000816755.2 Arachis ipaensis
AAAGTTTGACCTCAAACTTTAGCCCAAACGTTGGTAGCAGCAAATGGGGGCAGCTGATATGAAAAGCTTGAGCCAAAGTTTTCCTCAAACTTTGACTCAAGCTTTTATGATTTATAGCCCGGTTCACAATGGATTTCTCTCCAACTCCAAGAGCAATCAATAGAGGCTTTTATCAACCCAATTCCATCAAGAGCAAAGGCCCAATTCAAGGCTT
>NC_029790.2:67885778-67886019 GCF_000816755.2 Arachis ipaensis
CACCAAAGGCAACGCCAACCATCACAGAGGAAGGAAGTGATGGAGTTGGAAGGAGTGGACTCAATCCTAGCTCAAAACAAATTGATGCAGCAGCAGATTCAACAATAATTTCAGCAAATGGCCAAGAGGATTGATAGCCTCCAAGTTGCAACAGTAAGCTCCAATCAACCATCAACCACATGGGGAACAAATGAAGAAACTCAAGAGGAGCAACAGCAGGAGCAAGTCCAGTACATGCACA
>NC_029790.2:67887620-67887953 GCF_000816755.2 Arachis ipaensis
ATTTTATTGGAGGAAGAATCAAAACCTGTGGTTCAACCTCAAAGAAGACTCAACCCAACCATGAAAGAGGTGGTTCAAAAATAAGTGATGAAGCTATAGAATGCTGGAATAATTTTCCCAATCTCAGATAGCTCTTGGGTGAGTCCGGTTCAAGTTGTGCCAAAAAAAGAAGGAATGACAGTCATCACCAATGAGAAGAACGAGTTGATCCCCACTAGGACAGTGACTGGGTGGAGAATGTGCATAGACTATAGGAGATTGAATGATGCAACAAGAAAAGATCATTTTCCTCTGCCCTTCATTGATCAAATGTTGGAAAGACTAGCAGGCCAT
>NC_029790.2:67889618-67889920 GCF_000816755.2 Arachis ipaensis
AAAGAAGGAATTCAAGCCAGGGCAGCAAGTGCTCCTGTATAACTCAAGGCTTAAGATCTTCCCTGGCAAACTTAAGTCTAAGTGGACTGGCCCATACTTAGTGACAAAGGTTTTTCCTTATAGGAGCATTGAACTACTAGATGAAGCAACAAAGAATCAATTCACAGCAAATGGTCACAGAGCAAAGCTATATTGAGAAGGAAAGCAACCGAGTCGATGGTGAGAACCCCGAACTATGGCTTTGTACACCCTTGCCTTTTTTCCAGGTAAGCTTTATTATTCCCTTACCTACACACTACTAG
>NC_029790.2:67895493-67896675 GCF_000816755.2 Arachis ipaensis
TTTCAATTGTTTTTATGCACTTTCTTGAGCCATAAGTAAGCCAATTGGGTAGAATTTCATATTTCCTTTGATTCAATCAACGATGGATGAATTAATGCAATTTCATGAGATTTTGTTGTATAATTGTCATATATTATGAAAGAATAACAAACTCATGATTTTGAGCATAGCTTTGATGTGTTTGGTTGATTGACGATAGGTGAAAAAAGCTTTGAAGAAGGTTGAAGAAAGAAGAAAGGGCAAGGAGCAAGAGAGAACAAAAAGCTTGAGCAAAANCAAGCAATTTACATTTCTTGCACTTTAAGCTTCAGTCATTTACATTTCTTGCAATCTAAGTTTCTGCAATTTACATTACTTACACTTTAAGATTCAACTTTTTTAATTCTTCTGCACTTTAAATTCTTGTCAATTATCCCCCTCCCTCTAAATTTCAAGCAATTTAGCTTCTGTTGGATACAAATCACTCAAATAGGACATTCAATTATGAGCAACAAAGCCCTAAGCAGGTGCAATACATGAACAACACCTCAAGTTCATTCCAACACAACTTCCATGGTGATGCACACAAGACACCCTAGAGAACTAATTCTAATTTAAGGTGGGGTGAGCATCAGAATCAAGGACAAAGGGACTTCAACTCTGGCAGCCTCAGCAACACAAACAACCATAACCATTCATCCAATAATACTAACCAATTCAAAAACTCACAAAACACATATCACCAACCCCGTAACAACTCACAAAACCACCAGAATAACTTGTCCACATCCACATTCCAACCACAAAATACCCTCGCAAATGGTTCAAACAATTTCCAGCAATAACCATCTCACTTTACACAACCACAACCAAATTCAGACTCTCAAAGAATCTCTAGTTTGGACATGATGATGGAGAAACTCATGAAAGATCAAGCCATAACAAGTAAAATTCAAGAAGCTTCAGTCAGAAATCTTGATAGGCATATAGAACAAATGGCTAAACGAATCGTAGAGATGGGTGAGAAGCAATCAAATGCATCCCCTATTACCACTCAACACCACCCAAGGGACAAAGGAAAAGCTACAAAATGGGAGGAGTGCAAAGCAATCATAGTGGGAAGTGAGAAGACTAGGGAGAAGGAAGCCATCAATCAAGAAGAACACAACAGAGAAGTTCCACAAGAAGAGACAGAAGAGAGAA
>NC_029790.2:67897956-67907135 GCF_000816755.2 Arachis ipaensis
TTCACTTTCATCTTACTTGAATTATATGCTTTGTTCCTCATGTTTGAATAAAAGAAAAATAATTGTGAAATAGAGAAAGAGTAAAAGTCTGGTATGATATGAGACAAAATAAGATTATGTGGTGGTATGTGCTGGTTCATTAGCTGATTTATAAATAAGGCTGAATGCTGGCATGACTTTGTGATATGAACTTGAGTTACATTTCATGAGACTTGACAAATGAAAAATGTCCAAAATAAAAGAAAGAAAATGCAAGAGAAAGAAGCAAAAAGAAATACATAAGGCTGGGCACCAATGGCTGCAAATTTGGATAAATGCCTGTGATGTTCTTGTACAAAGATAAGCTTGGATAACTAGGTTCTAAAGGGTGTTTCATCACCCGGCAACTTGGGTTAACTAACTCGGGATTGCCAACTAAAAGTCCACCATCAAGAGCTACTTTGAGACAAAGCATTTAGTAACCCAAAGAGGTGCTGGGCATCAATTTCCAAAGAACAAACAGAGATGAACAAAATAAGCTAAATGCCTGTGATGTGTGTGTGCTAAGGAGAGGCTTGAGCAAGTAAGCCCATAGGGGTGTTTCAACACCTAGCATCTTGAACCAACTGGGGTGGGAATGCTGGCTGAAAGCTTACTCTAAAAAGCTGCCTTACCACATAGCATTAAGCCTTAGCCAAGAAAGAGAGTAAAAAAAAAAAAAAACCAAGGACCAAGCAATAACAAGTCTCATTTTTTTTGTGTAATTTAAGTAAGGATCCAAGGGAATGTTGATGTCTCAGCCACAGAATAAAAATCCCTAAGATACTATGCATAAAAACCCCATTTACCAGTATTCAATGTCTTCCAATAAAAGGCTTATACACTTCTTTGTTTCTAGTAATTTTCCTTATGTTTTACTGCTTGCTTGGGGACAAGCAAGATTTAAGTTTGGTGTTGTGATGACAAGTATGATTTTGGATCTTGGAGAATTGGGAGGAGAATTGAGTTCTCTTCCTCTCTGGGTTTTCTTGTTTTCTTTTCTGAAAAGCTTGCTTGAGTCTTGAAAATGAAGAGTTGAGGAAATTCTGTCTCAACCTCACCTTGAGATCTCTTTGTTCCTTCTTGCATAATTCAAGTTTCTTTACTGATTTTCAACTTTCATTTTATCTGCAATTGTTTTCTGAATTGGATCAAGGAAGGTAGTGAGATCTAGACTTAGTTTTCTAGTCTCTTGACCCCTGAGATCTTGTATTTTCCTTTCTGTTCATCTGCTGAGGCTTCTTCAAGCCAAATTACTTTTCTATTTGAGATTTACTTCAGTTTAATTCATCTTTTACTCTTCTGTCCATTGCAATTTTACTTTCTTGTGTTTAATTTCTGCAATCCCAATTTCCAATTCCTTTTATAATTCAAGCAATTTACATTTATTGCACTTTAAGCTTCAGTCATTTACATTTCTTGCAATATAAGTTTTTGTAATTTACATTACTTGCACTTTAAGATTAAGCTTTTTTAATTCTTCTGCACTTTAAATTCTTGTCAATTATCCCTCTCCCTTTAAATTTCAAGTAATTTAGCTTCTGTTGGATACAGATCACTCAAATCAACTCTTGTTCGCTTGACTAAATCAACCACTAAACTAAAATTGCTCAATCCTTCAATCCCGTCGACCTCACTCAGTGAGTTATTATTACTTGATAGTTTTAAATTTCAATTTCCTTATTTCATTGCTACACCAAGCTTTTTCTCATTTCCGTTTTAGATCCGCTTTAATTCAAGCCGTGAATATTCCCTTGAGAATGATCAAAGTAAGAAAGAAAAAGAAAAGAAAAGCCAAGAATTGGCAAAGAAACAAACAATAAGGCTAGACACCAATAGCTTGGACCTTAGAACATATGCCTGTGGTGCTTTTGTACTAGGATATGCTTGGACAATTAGGTTCTGAGGGGTATTTTAAAACTTGGCCACTTGGATTAACTAATCTGGGATTGCCAACCGAAAGTCCATTATCAAGAGCAACCTAGTCACAAAGCATTTAGTGATCTAAAGAGATGCTGGGCATCAATGTTCCTAGGAAGAAATTGTGAGCTAAGTGTCTGTTGTGAAGAAGTGTTGAGCAAAAATTGAGCCAAAAGGCTGCTGCAACACTTGCCACCAAGCTTTCATTAAGAAATAAGCTTTCTAAGCAAAAGAAAGAAAGAAAAAGCTAATAGGGATCAATCAAAAAGCAAGGCATTATAGCAGCAACTCTAGTGAACCATCAAAGAGACATTCCATATCAGATAGCTAAGAATAATTGAGCTACATTTGTCTGCATAAAACCCCATGAACCAAGTTCAATTATCTACTAAATAAGGACATGTATGCTTCTCTGTTTTATTTCATTTCTTCTTATGTTTAGTGCTTGCTTGGGGACAAGTAAGATTTAAGTTTGGTGTTGTGATGACAAGTCATCTTATGGTAGCTTTTTAAGCATTTTTTACTTGTTTGATTAGGTTTTATGCACTTTCTTGCCTAATAAGTAAATGATTTGGAGTGGTTTTGCATGGTTATGTCAATTCAATCAACCATTATTTATTTGACACAAAATCATAGGATTCATGCTAGAATTAGTTGATTTTATGATTAATGCAGAGATCTTGTGAATTTGGTGATGCTTTGATTGGTTGTTTTGATTACTTGTAGGTGAAGAAATGAGACAAAAAGAAAGAACCATGAAAGCGTGGCGCTCATCCAAAGGAGCAAGGGCCAGCGCTCGAAGACCCAATGGAGCGCCCAATGATGCACTAAGAAAGCAGGGCTGAGGGAGCAACAAAGAGATGTAGCGCTCTCTATTTGAGCGGAGCGTTCACAAAGTGAGCGCTAGTTGGGAACACACCAAGGCCAGCGCTCAAATGGAGTGAGTGCTACGTTCAAATTGATTGAACGTTTTTGCGCATAATGGAGAGACCAAGCAAGGGCGCTACGTTGAATGTCCCAACTGAGCGCTACAAGGAAACTCAAAAACAAGGCCAGCGCTCGAATCAGTGAGCGCTACGTTCACTTTTACAACGTTTTCGGGCTCCAAAGAAAGAAAAACAAGGCGCGGCACCCATAAAGTGAAACAGCCAAGGTTCGAAGAGGAAAACCAAGGCATAAAAGTAGTGCTACCTTCTCTTCTCTTAACTGAGCGCTGTGGCACAAAAAGAGGAGCAACCAAGGCTCGAAAGGGGGAACAAAAGCAAAGCTAGTGAGCGCTCAGTTCACTAACCAAACGGAGCACTCTACTGGAGCTAGCACCCTTGGTTCATTTTCAAATCAAATGCCATCTTGGATCCACTTCTTCACTAACTTGAAAAGCCCACTCCAAATTTTGAAAACCAAAAATAGGAGTTAATTTGATTTGTAGAGGACTTTTTACCTTGGGACTTTTAGCTCATTCTTTAGTTTTCACTTTTGAATTTTCAATTGGGAATTTGGGGAATTGGATTTAGTTTTCTTTCTATTTTCATTTTCTTTTCTTCTGCAACTTCTGCTATCTATTCTTGAAATTTGAATTGAGATTGAAGAGCTCTATTGATTCTAAATCTGAGAATCATCTTTCACTTTTCTTCTCAATTGTTCTAAGAATTGGATCTTGATCTTCTTTTCTGTTTTCATTTTCTTTCTTCTGCAACTTATACTTTTGAGTTTTTGAATTGAAATTAAAGAATTCCATTGAATCTGGATCTGAGAATCATCGTTGCTTTTCTTTCAAATAGTTTTGGGAATTGGAGAATTGGCTCTAAGTTTCATTTACTGTTTTCCTTTTCATTTCTTCTGCAATTACTTTTCTGCTTCATCAAGAGAGCAATCGAGATCTAGATCTGCTTTCTAATCATCTCATTTCTTTTCTCAGATCTTCAAATTCTCTTTTAGATTTCATAATTGAGCTCAGTTTTCGTTCTGTTTTGTTTCTTCAAGACATTTTCCATTTCTGTTTAGATCTTCTGCAACTCACTTCATCTTTTACTTCTCTGATTTATTGTACTTTGCATTTTCTTGTTAAATTCTGAATCCCAGCTCCCAAATCCCTTTACTCTTCAAGCAATTTAAGTTTCTCAGCAATTTAGATTCAATAATTTAGATTTCTTGCACTTTAAGCTTCAGCCATTTACATTTCTTGCATTCTAAGTTTCAGTCATTTACATTATTTGCACTCTAAGTTTTAGCTCTTTTACTTCTTCTGCACTTTACTATTCTGTCAATTTCCCCTCTCCCTTTTATTTTCATGCAATTTAGCTTCTGTTGATCACAATTCACTCAAATCATCAACTATTTGCTTAACTAAATTCATCACCTAACTAAAATTGCTCAATCCATCAATCCCTATGGGATCGACCTCACTCTTGTGAGTAATTACTACTTGATGCGACCCGGTACACTTGCCGGTGAGTTTGTGTGGAATCGTTCTTTCCTTCATCAATTGTCTCCCCACCTTAAATTGGGGTGGTTCCTCCAGGATGAGTTGTAGGTATCACCATGAAATTCATTCTGATTAGCACATTGGTTGTGCATATAATTGACTTGCTCTTGCTGCTGTTCTTCATAGCTTTCCTCATTTTGCCCCCACCCAGCTGGTGCTTGATTTATTGTGTTCACTACTGTAATTTGAAGACCATCAATCCTCTTGGCCATCATCTCCATTTGTTGTTAAATTTGTTGATGCATCACTTTATTTTGAGCCAAAATGGTATCCATACCTTCCAGCTCCAATACACCCTTCCTCTGAGCTGGTTGGCGTTGCCTTTGATGATCATAGAAGTATTGATTTTTTGTCACAGTGTCTATGAGGTTTTGGGCTTCCTCAGCTGTCTTCATGAGTTGTACTGAACCTCCAGCAGAATAATCTAAGGCCTCTAGAGCTCTCAATGTCAATCCTTCATAGAAATTCTGAAGCTTATCCCATTCATTGAACATCTCTAGGAGACACTTCCTGATCAAGGCTTTATATCTTTCCCAGGCCTCATAAAGTGACTCTCCATCCATTTGGGTGAAGGTTTATACCTCTGTCTTCAATCTTATGATCTTCTGAGGTGGGTAGAATTTAGCTAGAAATTTACTTACTAGATCCTCCCAATTGTTGATGCTTTCTTTTGGAAATGCCTCCAACAATTGGGCAGCTTTGTCCCTTAATGAAAATGGGAATAACAGCAACTTATAGATGTCTGGATGTACACCATTTGTCTTCACTGTGTCACATATCCTCATAAAGGTGGATAGGTGCTGGTTTGGATCTTCCAAGAAACTTCCTCCATAGGAACAATTATTCTGCACCAGAGTAATGAGTTGAGACTTCAATTCAAAGTTGTTTGCATTAACATTTGGAGTAAGTATGCTACTCCCACAGTGCCTTGGATTAGGGAAGGTGTAGGAGGCTAGAACTCTCCTCTGGGGTGGGTTATTGTTAGCCACTCCATCTGATAGATTAGGGACATTCCCTTCCATCTCTTGGTCTTCTTCTTCCGAGGCTTCTTCTCCAACAACTCCCTTCCCTCTTACTTCTCTTCTTAATCTCAAGAGTGTTCTCTCTGGCTCAGGATCAAAAGATGTGGATTCATTTCTTCTCCCTCCTGACATGCAACCAAAACAATAAGAAACAGTTAGTGTGCTTGATAAAAATGAAAGAAAAAGAAAAAAAATGCTTAATCTAGAATATCACCCTACTTAATCATTGTCAATCTAAATCAATACCCGGCAATGGTGCTAAAAACTTGATGAGGGAAAAACGATTCCACACAAACTCATTGGGAAGTGTACCGGATCGCATCAAGTAGTAATAACTCACAAGAGTGAGGTCGATCCCACAGAGATTGATGGCTTGAGCAACTTTAGTTAGGTGATGAATTTAGTTAAGCGAATATTTGATGATTTGAGTGAAACTTGATTAACAGAAGTAAAATTTGCAAGTAAACTAAAGTGCAGAATGAAAATTGGTTGAATCTTAAAGTGCAAAAGAAGTGAATTGCAGAAACGTAAAGCACAAGAAAGTAAAAGAGCTAAAACTTAAATTGCAAGAAAGGTAAATAACTGAAACTTAAAGTGTAAAGTATTGAAATTTGTTGAATCTAAATTGACAAGAAACTTAAATTGCATTAAGAATAAAGGGATTTGGGTATTGGGATTCAAATTAAACTAGAAAATAGAAGTGCAGTGGATTAAAGAAGTATGAGATGAAGAGAAATTGCAGAAAAACTAAAACAGAAATGAAAAAATTGCAAAGGAATCAAAATAGCAAGAAAGCTTAGCTCAGTTATGAAATCCTAAAAAGGAATTGACAATTGCAGAAGAGTAACAAGAACAGAAAATAGATCTAGATCTCAATTACTCTCTTGACCAAACAGAAAAAGAAGAAATTGCAGAAGAAGTAAAATGAAAACAGAAAAGAAAGTTTAGATCCAATTTCCAATTCTTAGAACTATAAAAAGAAAAAGTAGAAGATGATTCTCAGATGAAGAATTTCAGTGGAGTTCTTCAATCTGAGTTTAAAACCCAAAACAGAAAATAGAAGTTTCAGAAGAAAAAAAAAATGAACACTGATGAGTATTTTGGTGAAAAATAAATTTCTCCCAAAACACACAAATCTAACCAGCAAGTGTACCGGGTCGTATCAAGTAATAAAAACTCACGGGAGTGAGGTCGATCCCACAGGGATTGAAGGATTGAGCAATTTTAGCTTAGTGGTTAATTTAGTCAAGCGATGTTGATGCATCACTTTGTTTTGAGCCAAAATGGTATCCACATCTTCCAGCTCCAATACACCCTTCCTCTGAGCTGGTTGGCGTTGCCTTTGATGATCATAGAAGTATTGATTTTTTGTCACAGTGTCTATGAGGTTTTGGGCTTCCTCAGCTGTCTTCATGAGTTGTACTGAACCTCCAGCAGAATAATCTAAGGCCTCTAGAGCTCTCAATGTCAATCCTTCATAGAAATTCTGAAGCTTATCCCATTCATTGAACATCTCTAGGAGACACTTCCTGATCAAGGCTTTATATCTTTCCCAGGCCTCATAAAGTGACTCTCCATCCATTTGGGTGAAGGTTTATACCTCTGTCTTCAATCTTATGATCTTCTGAGGTGGGTAGAATTTAGCTAGAAATTTACTTACTAGATCCTCCCAATTGTTGATGCTTTCTTTTGGAAATGCCTCCAACAATTGGGCAGCTTTGTCCCTTAATGAAAATGGGAATAACAGCAACTTATAGATGTCTGGATGTACACCATTTGTCTTCACTGTGTCACATATCCTCATAAAGGTGGATAGGTGCTGGTTTGGATCTTCCAAGAAACTTCCTCCATAGGAACAATTATTCTGCACCAGAGTAATGAGTTGAGACTTCAATTCAAAGTTGTTTGCATTAACATTTGGAGTAAGTATGCTACTCCCACAGTGCCTTGGATTAGGGAAGGTGTAGGAGGCTAGAACTCTCCTCTGGGGTGGGTTATTGTTAGCCACTCCATCTGATAGATTAGGGACATTCCCTTCCATCTCTTGGTCTTCTTCTTCCGAGGCTTCTTCTCCAACAACTCCCTTCCCTCTTACTTCTCTTCTTAATCTCAAGAGTGTTCTCTCTGGCTCAGGATCAAAAGATGTGGATTCATTTCTTCTCCCTCCTGACATGCAACCAAAACAATAAGAAACAGTTAGTGTGCTTGATAAAAATGAAAGAAAAAGAAAAAAAATGCTTAATCTAGAATATCACCCTACTTAATCATTGTCAATCTAAATCAATACCCGGCAATGGTGCTAAAAACTTGATGAGGGAAAAACGATTCCACACAAACTCATTGGGAAGTGTACCGGATCGCATCAAGTAGTAATAACTCACAAGAGTGAGGTCGATCCCACAGAGATTGATGGCTTGAGCAACTTTAGTTAGGTGATGAATTTAGTTAAGCGAATATTTGATGATTTGAGTGAAACTTGATTAACAGAAGTAAAATTTGCAAGTAAACTAAAGTGCAGAATGAAAATTGGTTGAATCTTAAAGTGCAAAAGAAGTGAATTGCAGAAACGTAAAGCACAAGAAAGTAAAAGAGCTAAAACTTAAATTGCAAGAAAGGTAAATAACTGAAACTTAAAGTGTAAAGTATTGAAATTTGTTGAATCTAAATTGACAAGAAACTTAAATTGCATTAAGAATAAAGGGATTTGGGTATTGGGATTCAAATTAAACTAGAAAATAGAAGTGCAGTGGATTAAAGAAGTATGAGATGAAGAGAAATTGCAGAAAAACTAAAACAGAAATGAAAAAATTGCAAAGGAATCAAAACAGCAAGAAAGCTTAGCTCAGTTATGAAATCCTAAAAAGGAATTGACAATTGCAGAAGAGTAACAAGAACAGAAAATAGATCTAGATCTCAATTACTCTCTTGACCAAACAGAAAAAGAAGAAATTGCAGAAGAAGTAAAATGAAAACAGAAAAGAAAGTTTAGATCCAATTTCCAATTCTTAGAACTATAAAAAGAAAAAGTAGAAGATGATTCTCAGATGAAGAATTTCAGTGGAGTTCTTCAATCTGAGTTTAAAACCCAAAACAGAAAATAGAAGTTTCAGAAGAAAAAAAAAATGAACACTGATGAGTATTTTGGTGAAAAATAAATTTCTCCCAAAACACACAAATCTAACCAGCAAGTGTACCGGGTCGTATCAAGTAATAAAAACTCACGGGAGTGAGGTCGATCCCACAGGGATTGAAGGATTGAGCAATTTTAGCTTAGTGGTTAATTTAGTCAAGCGAATCAAGATTTGGTTGAGTGTTTTGTGATTTGCAGAAATTAAATTGCATGGAAGTAAAGAGAACAGGGAATTAAAGTGCTGAATCGTAAAGAACAAGAAATTAAATAGCAGAAACTTAGAATGCAAGAAATGTAAATTGCGGAATCTTAAAGTGCAAGAAATGTAAACGGCTGGAATTGTAAAGGGAATTGGGGATTGGATTTGCAGAATTTAAACAAGGAAAAGTAAATTGCATCAAGCAGAGAAGTAGAAGAAGGTTTGGGTTAGATTGGATCTTGAAGCAGAAAAGTAAATGAACATGAAAACAGTAAACAGAGAATTAGAAATTGAAAGTTCAGATCTCAGGACCCAGAGACTAGAAAACCAAGTCTAGATCTCAATGCCTTCCTAGATCCAACAAGAAATTGAAATTGAAATTCAAAGAAAGTGGATGAAGAGCAA
>NC_029790.2:67927530-67937560 GCF_000816755.2 Arachis ipaensis
ACTAGATCCTCCCAATTGTTGATGCTTTCTTTTGGAAATGCCTCCAACAATTGGGCAGCTTTGTCCCTTAATGAAAATGGGAATAACAGCAACTTATAGATGTCTGGATGTACACCATTTGTCTTCACTGTGTCACATATCCTCATAAAGGTGGATAGGTGCTGGTTTGGATCTTCCAAGAAACTTCCTCCATAGGAACAATTATTCTGCACCAGAGTAATGAGTTGAGACTTCAATTCAAAGTTGTTTGCATTAACATTTGGAGTAAGTATGCTACTCCCACAGTGCCTTGGATTAGGGAAGGTGTAGGAGGCTAGAACTCTCCTCTGGGGTGGGTTATTGTTAGCCACTCCATCTGATAGATTAGGGACATTCCCTTCCATCTCTTGGTCTTCTTCTTCCGAGGCTTCTTCTCCAACAACTCCCTTCCCTCTTACTTCTCTTCTTAATCTCAAGAGTGTTCTCTCTGGCTCAGGATCAAAAGATGTGGATTCATTTCTTCTCCCTCCTGACATGCAACCAAAACAATAAGAAACAGTTAGTGTGCTTGATAAAAATGAAAGAAAAAGAAAAAAAATGCTTAATCTAGAATATCACCCTACTTAATCATTGTCAATCTAAATCAATACCCGGCAATGGTGCTAAAAACTTGATGAGGGAAAAACGATTCCACACAAACTCATTGGGAAGTGTACCGGATCGCATCAAGTAGTAATAACTCACAAGAGTGAGGTCGATCCCACAGGGATTGATGGATTGAGCAACTTTAGTTAGGTGATGAATTTAGTTAAGCGAATATTTGATGATTTGAGTGAAACTTGATTAACAGAAGTAAAATTTGCAAGTAAACTAAAGTGCAGAATGAAAATTGGTTGAATCTTAAAGTGCAAAAGAAGTGAATTGCAGAAACGTAAAGCACAAGAAAGTAAAAGAGCTAAAACTTAAATTGCAAGAAAGGTAAATAACTGAAACTTAAAGTGTAAAGTATTGAAATTTGTTGAATCTAAATTGACAAGAAACTTAAATTGCATTAAGAATAAAGGGATTTGGGTATTGGGATTCAAATTAAACTAGAAAATAGAAGTGCAGTGGATTAAAGAAGTATGAGATGAAGAGAAATTGCAGAAAAACTAAAACAGAAATGAAAAAATTGCAAAGGAATCAAAATAGCAAGAAAGCTTAGCTCAGTTATGAAATCCTAAAAAGGAATTGACAATTGCAGAAGAGTAACAAGAACAGAAAATAGATCTAGATCTCAATTACTCTCTTGACCAAACAGAAAAAGAAGAAATTGCAGAAGAAGTAAAATGAAAACAGAAAAGAAAGTTTAGATCCAATTTCCAATTCTTAGAACTATAAAAAGAAAAAGTAGAAGATGATTCTCAGATGAAGAATTTCAGTGGAGTTCTTCAATCTGAGTTTAAAACCCAAAACAGAAAATAGAAGTTTCAGAAGAAAAAAAAAATGAAAAAGCTATGCTTGAAATCATGAGATATTCATTCTTTCATAATATGTGACAATTATAGTATAAAACCTCATGAAATAGCATGAATTCATACATGGTTGATTAAATCAAAGGAAACATGAAAATCTAGCTAATTGGCTTGCTTGTAGCTCAAGAAAGTGCATAATTCTAATGAAAACAAAAGAAAAAGACTAGTTAAAATAGGCTAAGATGACTTGTCATCAAACACAGAAAACAAACTTCGATCTGATCCCAATTTCCCAAATTCTAAAAAGGAAAATTAAAAGAGAGAAAGCTAAAATGAGCCAAAGGTCCTTCAAATCAAACTTGCTCCTATTTATACACTTTCTATTTTCAGTCATCAAAACTTGGAGTGGGCTTTTTGATTTGGACTTGGCCTTGAATAAGTGGGTCAGGGGTGCATTGTGAAGCTCCCAGTGGAGCGTTCAGTTGGGAAAGTGAACGCCTCGTTCATTTCCTTCAGCATGCCTTTGGTGCGCATGTTGCCTCCCCTAGCGCTCTCCTTGTGAACGCTGCGCTGGCTATTTGAGCGCTACCTCCTTGGTTGAGCGCTTCTCCTCATGGTGCGCGAATGGGCACTCTCCTAGTGTTTTCCTTGTGAGCGCTGCGCTCACTCCTTGAGCGCTACCCTTATTGAGCGCGCACCTTTCTTCCTTGGCCAGTGCTCCCTTGTTGAGCACTACGTTCATTATTTGAACGCTCCTAGTGTACGGATGGCACGAGGCCTTGGCTCCCAGGCTGAAATCCATGAAAAAGGTGAAAAAGTGAACGTGGTGCTCACTTCCAAAGTGAACGCTAGCTGTGTTGGCTATTGAGCGTGGCGCTTCCTTTTTGAACGCAACGCTTTACTGATTGCATCCCCTTTCTCTTTATTTCTTCACCTACAAGCAACCAAACAAGCAATCAAAGTCTCACCAAATTCACACGGTCTTTGCATTGTTCATGAAATCAATTAATTCTAGCATAAAACTTATGATTTTGTAAAATAGATGATGTTTGATTGATACAACATAATCATGAAAATCCACTCCCATCACTTACTTATTGTGCAAGAAAGTGCATAAAACCTGATGAAACTAATGAAAAATGCTTGTAAAACTAGCATAAGATGACTTGTCATCAAAAGGATAACAAAGTTCCATGACATTTCTAAAGCTTATAATATATAATATATTCAAGAATTTATATAAATAAAAACCCGATGAAGGAATAAAAGCTCAAAGTCGTATAAAGCAGAATTTCAAAGCGCGAAATGTACACACACGGTAACTAGGCGCGTAGATACGAACTGAACAAGATATAATACTTATAAAACCCTATAGATAGCTCCAGGATACACAAGGTAATAATTAAATCAACAAGATATATATATATATATATACACCAAAAATGGCTATTTGAGCGCTACCTCCTTGGTTGAGTGCTTCTCCTCATGGTGCGCGAATGGGCACTCTCCTAGCGTTTTCCTTGTGAGCGCTGCGCTCACTCCTTGAGCGCTACCCTTATTGAGCGCGCACCTTTCTTCCTTGGCCAGTGCTCCCTTGTTGAGCGCTACGTTCATTATTTGAATGCTCCTAGTGTACGGATGGCACGAGGCCTTGGCTCTCAGGCTGAGATCCAAGAAAAAGGTGAAAAAGTGAACGCTAGCTGTGTTGGCTATTGAGCGTGGCGCTTCCTTTTTGAGCGCAACACTTTACTGATTGCATCCCCTTTCTCTTCATTTCTTCACCTACAAGCAACCAAACAAGCAATCAAAGTCTCACCAAATTCACACGGTCTTTGCATTGTTCATGAAATCAATTAATTCTAGCATAAAACTTATGATTTTGTAAAATAGATGATGTTTGATTGATACAACATAATCATGAAAATCCACTCCCATCACTTACTTATTGTGCAAGAAAGTGCATAAAACCTGATGAAACTAATGAAAAATGCTTGTAAAACTAGCATAAGATGACTTGTCATCAAAAGGATAACAAAGTTCCATGACATTTCTAAAGCTTATAATATATAATATATTCAAGAATTTATATAAATAAAAACCCGATGAAGGAATAAAAGCTCAAAGTCGTATAAAGCAGAATTTCAAAGCGCGAAATGTACACACACGGTAACTAGGCGCGTAGATACGAACTGAACAAGATATAATACTTATAAAACCCTATAGATAGCTCCAGGATACACAAGGTAATAATTAAATCAACAAGATATATATATATATATATACACCAAAAAAAGGACTAGTCACAGCCTGTGGAGTTTAGGCCGGCTAGTTAAACTAAAATACAAAAGAGTTTTAAAAATTTAAAATAGCTTATACAATTTATCTCTCAAATCAAGCCTCTAAGGCCGTAATGTATAGAATATAAAGGGTGAGAGAATAACTACAACAAAAGTAATATAAACTAAAGCATAAGAAAGATCATCCTCTGCTCTGTCATCATATCTGCAAACTCACCGAGGTGGGTTGCGACCTGCATCTAAAAAACAACAACATATTGTATGAGAACCGGAGGTTCTCAGTATAGTAACAGTGCCCAATATGTAAGATATAAGGTTTCAAAATGCCAAAGGCAATCCTAGAACTTCACATCTATAGAAATATCCAACCTTAACGAAATAAATAACTTAAACTATAAACCATAAGCAGTGTTATCTAAACTTAGGGGATTTCTAACTGATACCAAATTACACCACTGTCCCACAGCCTTCACCAACCTACCCTCCACGCGATCCCATCACCACCGCCTACCTAACCTCCTCATCCGCAGACAATTACAGATAATGCAAACAAGTAAAACACAAGTAATATACATGTATCGCAATTAAAACAACTAGCAAGTAAGCATATTATAGATTTAAGCAAAAGGTTCAATTAGGCAGAGCAAGCAAAACACAGAGAAGATTCACATGATGAATACATGTCCTATTGGCTCGTGATATCACTTGTTGGTCCAAAATTCCAACCCAACACATCCTTTCGAATGTCGCCTTTTCTGCCACGTCCGAGGATATAGCGCCTGGCACGCTTTTGTTCCGAAGATATAGTGCCTGGCACACTCTTACGACAGAGAAGAAAAATCAACAACAACATATGTTTCATCATAAATCATTCCAGTGATATAGTTTCTGGCACACTATCATTCTAAGGATATAGTGCCTGGCACACTTTCAATATCCAACAAGTCCATCAACCTCAAATCATCGTTAGTCACCACCATCTTTTCCTCTCAATCCATTCTCAACTCTCAAGTCTCAACATTCCAGGGATATAGTGCCCAGTATTGTAACACCCTAACTTTTAGCACCTCATGATCGCACTAAAAGTCTGAGCGCTACTTACCTCTATTCCTTTAATTATATACTATGTTTATTTAATATTGAGCATTCGTGAATACGAATCGAAACTTTAGTTAAGAAAACGGAAAATTTTTACTTTAATCACTTAATCACACACACACACACACACACGCACACACACATATACACACACACACACACACACACACACACACACACACACACACACACACACACACACACACACACACATATATATATATATTCACTTAGCGTTATATACATAGACTTATTCAAAGATCCTCAACTACAAATCCTACCCCTCTAAAACCAAAAGATAATAAACGACGAGGGAAAAATAAAATCTAACAACTCAACTCGTAAACACAATCTTCTATACTCCTGTAGCTCTGCACTATGTAACACCCTAATTAGCCTAAGCTTTACCTCGCATCGTAAAGCAAAGGTTAATCAAAGGTTACGACAGTTCTAAAGCTCATATATATAATATATAGAAGGAATAATATAATCTAGAAGCCCGATGAAGAATATAGCTCAAAAGTAGGATTTGAAAAGCGCAAAACGTACTAACGAAGCTACTAACTTAAAGCACAAGATACAGACAAGATATAGTAAAAGATAGTAGTATAATATCAATAGAATATAGGAACGGCTCGCGGAGTTTAAGTTGCCTAGCCATATACAGACCATACATGAAATCAGATAGTAAAATAACTTATACATGTTTTGTTCTCCCAATACATGCCTCTAGGCTAAAACAAAATACAAAAGTGAGAGATGTATAACAAAATAAATAAAAAGACTCAAAAAGGTATCTGGATCCTCCGCTTCTGTCACCATCTAAGCAACTCACCGAGGTGGGTTGCGACCTGTATCTGAAAAGCACAACAGAAATATGGTATGAGAACCGTATGGTAACAGTACCCAGTGATGTAGGATATAAGACCCCAGGACGCTAAAGGCAATCCTAAACTTCATATCCATCAAAAGATTCAATCTTAAGGCATACTAAAATAGATAAGCATGATTATATAAATCTTAACATAAATAAACAGGGTATTCTATCTTAAGGGATTTCTATTCTAACTAAACACCACTGTCCCACAGCCTTCACCAACCTATCTTCCATGCGATCCCATCGCCACCGCCTTCTGAACCTCCTCAATCCCAGTAGAAAATCACAATTATATACAATGCAAGTAAGACACAAGTAGAATCATATAAGGCAAGTAGTCAAGTAATCAAATAGACACGTTATACAAATAGGCAAACCATTTCAAGTAGTCAAAGCATACAAACAGATAGAAGATGCATATGATGAATGCCTGTCCTATTGGCTGTGATATCACATTGTCGGTTAAACTGCCAACCCAACACATCTCCATGGAGACGTCGCCCTTCGGAATCATCATTGCGAACCTCCGAGATACAGTGCTTGGATCATGGTTCAGGGTTTTGCGCCTGCACGCTCTATTGATCCGAAGGGATGCGAGCGGGATACTCTTGCCTTAGACCTTATATCTCAACGTAAGCGAGATTTAACCACCGTCCTTACGCCGCCGCCGCTATCTTGACAGGCGGAATCTAACCGTCGTCCCTGCCGGGCGTATAGCGTCTCATAATCTCAATTTAAAACATTATTTCAATGGTTTTTTAGAAAATATTTTCAACACATCAATGAAGCATCATTGCACATTCGAGTCCTCGACTCATCTCAACCACTGTCCAATCAACATTTCCATTCCGAGTCCTAGACTCAGCTCAACTACTGTCAATTCACTTTTTAGTTCCGAACTCAATAGTTCATCAGTTCTCATCTCATATGTCAATCATCCTTCACATACCATCAAACCATCTTCAGTACACCCGAAACCTAATCCTCCGTTTTCTAATTTTTCATAAAAATCATCAACTAAAATCCTTAGGTTATTTCCCATGTTCTCATACTCAAAATCAAGCCCAAAAGTCTTAAAATGGTGTTATAGAAGCTTACAATCTTGTTGGGAAGGTGAAATAGTTGAAAACAAAGTTAAAATTTGAGAAACAGGGCGTGTGCGTACGCAGAGGGGTGTGCATGCGCACGCCCAAAAGAAGTTTTAAAAAGTGTGCGTACGCATAGAGGTGTGCGTATGCACAGGTACCAAAATTTATAATGTCTGTTCGCTCGCACAACCTGTGCTAGTGCCTTCAACAGACTGGCCTTCCCAACGTGTGCGTGCGCACAGGGCTGTGCGTACGCACAGGTTGCAATTCCTCATTGGGTATGTGCGCGCACAAGCTGTGCTAGCGCTGTGAACAGACTGCATGCCTCTGCGTGTGCGGACACACAGGTCTGTGCGTGTGCACAGGTTAAAATTTTTGCAGCGGTGTGCGTGCGCACATACCAGAAATCACAAAATTCTGCAACTTTGCAGAATTTCAAATTTTTACCCCAATCTTTGAATGATCATAACTTCCTCTCCAAAAATCCAAATCTTACAAACTTTACATCAATTTAAAGGGTTTTCAATGGACTTTAATTTTAAACAAATTTCAACCAATTTTGAAAACTGAGGCAAAAGTTATGATCAGACAAAGTTCACCAAAATTTCCTTTTTACCAAATTTTCACTTATACTCAATTTACCAATTTCTCAACCACATCCAACAAGCTCAATACCACACTTCCATTTACAGCACAAACTACCCTCTTGGGTCAAAATTCACCATTTATACAACTTCATCATCAACACCAAATGTGCAATAACATAATCCATTTTCATTCCACTTTTCCAACCACATTACCGAATCATCAAAATCAATATCCCATATATCAACACAATTCACATCTCAACTTCACATAATCATTCATCCTCATCATATCATTATCAATCATGATAATCAAACTCAAAATCATCAATTTATCATAAATCATTACATACCATCATTCAACAACTCAACAATCATTTTAATTCAAACCTATCCTATAGGTCACTAGCCTAAGTGTCCATGAATATTATATACTACATAGAGGAAACCGAAATCATACCTTGGCCGATTTCCAATATGCCCTTAGCCCAAAATGAGCACAACAGTGATCACCAACAAGCTTTCCAACACAATCCAAGCTTTCAATTCCACTTCAGCAAGCACCAACAAGTTCCAATAGCTCCCAAACTCACAATAATGAAGCTATATATGCATAAATCATCACAAATCAACCTAGGACTCATAAAATTGAAATTTCACAAGGGTTCAAGAGTAACTCACCTTACCCAACAGTTTTGGAAGCCAAAACCATAAGCAATTAAGTGCTAGAGTGTACCTAAATATCCAAAACACAATATTTCACTCAAAACCAAACCCTAAAACTCGAATTTCTCAATGGCACGAAAATTGGGCAGGGGAACTCGAGGAAATTACCACCATACTTAGATAGAAAGGATGGACTCGGCGAGAGATTCGCGTAGCCGCTGACGGCACGCGAATCGGAGCACTGTGACTCGAGATATCGTGGATTTAAGTGAAGAGAGAATAGTGTTTCTCTCTTCTCCTTTCCCTCTTCTTCTTTTCTGCTGAGTATGTGTGTTTATGAGGTGAAAGGGTTTATTAATGAACCTTTATATATGTTGGCCTTGGGCCCAACTTGGGTCCGATCCAACCCGTTAGCGTTTTTAGTACGTTTAGCCCAACTTCGGACTAAACCTTTAAAATTAACGTCCGGTTTTCCATTTCTAACATTTTTCTAAGGTTCTTTGGCAAGCTCATCCGGTTTTTTTTCATAGTTTTGTTCAATGGCCTCATCTTCGGCAGGCTCCTCTGGGTTTTTTTTTTTTTTTGTGCTGACCCTCGTTCTTTAAATGATGCTATTCTGAGGAGGACACCTAAAGGCGAGCCGTAACGGCGTCATCTTTGGCAGGCTCCTCTGTTATTTTTCTTTTTTACGTTGCGCTGACCGTCGTTCTTTAAATGACGCTATCCCGAGCAGGACACCTAAAGGCGAGCCATAATGGCTTCATCTTCGGCAGGCTCCTCCAGTTTTTTTTTTCATTTTTTTTCTTTTTTATACGTTGTTCTGACCATCGTTCTTTAAATGACGCTATCCCGAGGAGGACACCTAAAGGCGAACCATAATGGCCTCATCTTCGGCAAGCTCCTCCGTTTTTTTTTTCCGGTTTTTTTCTTTTTTTATACGTTGTTTTGACCCTCGTTCTTTAAATGACGCTATCCAAAGGAGGACACCTAAAGGCGACCCATAATGGCCTCATCTTTGGCAAGCTCCTCTGGTTTTTTTCACAGTTTTCCCCTTTTTTTTAATTTTTTTTTTTACGTTGTGCTGACCCTCGTTCTTTAAATGACGTTATTCCGAGGAGGACACCTAAAGGCGAGCCGTAATGGCCTCATCTTTGGCAAGCTACTCCGGTTTTTTTCAAAGTTTTTTTTCCCGATTTTTTTTTTACCTTGTGCTGACCCTCGTTCCTTAAATGACGCTATCCCGAGGAGGACAGCTAAAGGCGAGCCATAATGGCCTCATCTTCGGCAGGCTCCTCCGGTTTTTTTTTTTCTACTTTGTTCTGACCCTCGTTCTTTAAATGACGCTATCACGAGGAGGACACCTAAAGGCAAGCTGTAATGGCCTCATCTTTGGCAAGCTCCTCCGGTTTTTTTTTTTCACAGTTTTTCAGTTTTTTACCCGTTTTTTTTTTTACGTTGTGCTGACACTCGTTCTTTAAATGACACTATCCCGAGGAGGACACCTAAAGGCGAGCCGTAATGGCCTCATCTTTGGCAAGCTCCTTCGGTTTTTTTTTCTCAGTTTTTTTCCGGTTTTTTTTTATTTTTTCCCGGGTATTTTTTTTATTACGTTGTACTGACCCTCGTTCTTTAAATGATGCTATCCCGAGGAGGACACCTAAAGGTGAGTCGTAACGGCCTCATCTTCGGCAGGCACCTCTGTTTTTTTTTTTCGTTGTGCTGACCCTCGTTCTTTAAATGACGCTATCCCGAGGAGGACAGCTAAAGGCGAGCTGTAATAACCTCATCTTCGGCAGGCTCATCCCGATTTATTTTTCCGTTTTTTTTTTTATTTTTACATTGTGCTTTCCCTCGTTCTTTAAATGACGCTATCTCGAGGAGGACACCTAAAGGCGCGCTGTAATGGTCCCATCTTCTGCAAGCTCCTCCGGGGTTTTTTTTTTTTTTGTGCTGACCCTCGTTCTTTAAATGATGCTATCCTGAGGAA
>NC_029790.2:67937667-67950577 GCF_000816755.2 Arachis ipaensis
ACCCCCTAAAGGCGAGCCATAATGGCCTCATCTTCGGCAGGCTCCTCCGGTTTTTTTTTTTCGTTGTGCTGACCCTCGTTCTTTAATTGACGCTATCACAAGAAGGACACTTAAATGCGAGCCGTAATGGCCTCATCTTTAGCAAGCTCCTCCGATTTTTTTCACAATTTTTTTCTTGGTTTTTTTCCGATTTTTTTTTTAGTTGTGCTGACCCTCGTTCTTTAAATGACACTATCACGAGGATGACGCCTAAAAGCTAGCCATAATGGCCTCATCTTCGACAGGCTCCTCCGGTTTTTTTTTATTATTTTTTTTACGTTGTTCTGACCCTCGTTCTTTAAATGACGCTATCACGAGGAGGACAACTAAAGGCGAGCCGTAATGGCCTCATCTTTGGCAAGCTCCTCCAGTTTTTTTTTCAAAGTTTTTCTCCCGTTTTTCCCATTTTTTTTTTTTATACTTTGTGCTGACCCTCGTTCTTTAAATGACGCTATCCCGAGGAGGACACCTAAAGGCGAGCCATAATGGCCTCATCTTTGGCAAGCTTCTCCGGTTTTTTTTTTTCACAGTTTTTTTTTCAGTTTTGTTTTTCGGTTTTTTTTCGGGTTTTTTTTTTATTACGTTGTACTTACCCTTGTTCTTTAAATGATGCTATCCCGAGGAGGACACCTAAAGGCGAGCGTAATGGCCTTATCTTCGGCAGCCTCCTCTGTTTTTTTTTTTTGTTGTGCTGACCCTCGTTCTTTAAATGACGTTATCCCGAGGAGGACACCTAAAGGCGAGCCGTAATGACCTCATCTTCGACAGGCTCATCCCGTTTTTTTTTCCGTTTTTTTCTTTTTTCTTTTTTTTTTACGTTGTGCTGACCCTCGTTCTTTAAATGACGCTATCTCTAGGAGGACACCTAAAGGTGAGCCGTAATGGCCTCATCTTCGGCAGGCTCCTCCGGGGTTTTTTTTTTGCTGACCCTCGTTATTTAAATGATGTTATCCTGAGGAGGACAATTAAAGGCGAGCCGTAACGGCCTCATCTTCGGCAGGCTCATCTGTTTTTTTTTTCGTTGTGCTGACCCTCATTCTTTAAATGACGCTATCTCGAGGAGGACACCTAAAGGCGAGCCATAATAGCCTCATCTTCGGCAGGCTCCTCCGGTTTTTTTTTCAGTTTTTTTTTTACGTTGTTCTAACCCTCGTTCTTTAAAGGACGCTATCCCGAGGAGGACACCTAAAGGCGAGCCATAATAGCCTCATCTTCGGCAGGCTCCTCCGGTTTTTTTTTCAGTTTTTTTTTTACGTTGTTCTAACCCTCGTTCTTTAAAGGACGCTATCCCGAGGAGGACACCTAAAGGCGAGCCATAATAGCCTCATCTTCGGCAGGCTCCTCCGGTTTTTTTTTCAGTTTTTTTTTTACGTTGTTCTAACCCTCGTTCTTTAAAGGACGCTATCCCGAGGAGGACACCTAAAGGCGAGCCATAATAGCCTCATCTTCGGCAGGCTCCTCCGGTTTTTTTTTCAGTTTTTTTTTTACGTTGTTCTAACCCTCGTTCTTTAAAGGACGCTATCCCGAGGAGGACACCTAAAGGCGAGCCATAATAGCCTCATCTTCGGCAGGCTCCTCCGGTTTTTTTTTCAGTTTTTTTTTTACGTTGTTCTAACCCTCGTTCTTTAAAGGACGCTATCCCGAGGAGGACACCTAAAGGCGAGCCATAATAGCCTCATCTTCGGCAGGCTCCTCCGGTTTTTTTTTCAGTTTTTTTTTTACGTTGTTCTAACCCTCGTTCTTTAAAGGACGCTATCCCGAGGAGGACACCTAAAGGCGAGCCATAATAGCCTCATCTTCGGCAGGCTCCTCCGGTTTTTTTTTCAGTTTTTTTTTTACGTTGTTCTAACCCTCGTTCTTTAAAGGACGCTATCCCGAGGAGGACACCTAAAGGCGAGCCATAATAGCCTCATCTTCGGCAGGCTCCTCCGGTTTTTTTTTCAGTTTTTTTTTTACGTTGTTCTAACCCTCGTTCTTTAAATGACGCTATCCCGAGGAGGACACCTAAAGGCGAGCCGTAATGGCCTCATATTTGGCAAGCTCCTCCGGTTTTTTTTCACAGTTTTTTTCCCTTTTTTTTTTTTATTTTTTTTACGTTGTGCTGACTATCGTTCTTTAAATGACGCTGTCCCGAGGAGGACACCTAAAGGCGAGCTATAATGGCCTCATCTTCGGCAGGCTCCTCCGATTTTTTTTCGGTTTTTTTTTACGTTGTTCTGACCCTCGTTCTTTAAATGACGCTATCCCGAGGAGGACGCCCAAAGGCGAGCCGTAATGGCCTCATCTTTGGAAAGCTCCTCCGGTTTTTTTCACATTTTTTTTTACGTTCTGCTGACCCTCGTTCTTTAAATGACGCTATCCCGAGGAGGACACCTAAAGACGAGCCATAATGGCCTCATCTTCGACAGGCTCCTCCGGTTTTGTTTTTTCTTTCTATTTTTTTTTTACGTTGTTCTGACCCTCGTTCTTTAAATGACGCTATCTTGAGGAGGACACCTGAAGGCGAGCCGTAATGGCGTCATCTTTGGCAAGCTCCTCCGATTTTTTTCATAGTTTTTTTTCTGGTTTTTTTTTCTTTTTTTACGTTGTTCTTACCCTCGTTCTTTAAATGACGCTATCACGAGGAGGATACCTAAAGGCGAGCCGTAATGGCCTCATCTTTGGCAAGCTCCTCTGGTTTTTTTTCACAGTTTTTTTCGGTTTTTTCCCGTTTTTTTTTGTTTTTTTTTTGTTTTTTTTTTACGTTGTACTAACCCTCGTTCTTTAAATGATGCTATCCCGAGGAGGACACCTAAAGGTGAGCCGTAACGGCCTCATCTTTGGCAAGCTCCTCTGGTTTTTTTTCACAGTTTTTTTTCGGTTTTTTCCCTTTTTTTTTTTACGTTTTGCTGACCCTCGTTCTTTAAATGACGCTATCTCGAGGAGGACACCTAAAGGCGCACCGTAATGGCCCCATCTTCGGCAGGCTCCTCCGGGGGTTTTTTTTTGTGCTGACCCTCGTTCTTTAAATGATGCTATCTTGAGGAGGACACCTAAAGGCGAGCCGTAACGGCCTCATCTTCGGCAGGCTCCTCTATTTTTTTTTTACGTTGTGCTGACCCTCGTTCTTTAAATGACGCTATCTCGAGGTGGACACCTAAAGGCGAGCCATAATGGCCTCATCTTCGGCAGGCTCCTCCGGTTTTTTTTTTGTTGTGCTGACCCTCATTCTTTAAATGACGCCATCCTAAGGAGGACACTTAAAGGCGAGCCGTAATGGCCTCTGATTTGTGGAAAACGATCCAACACGAAACTCACTGACAAGTGTACCGGGTCACATCAAGTAATAATAACTCACATGAGTGAGGTCGATCCCACAGGGATTGAAGGATTGAGCAATTTTAGTTTAGTGGTTGATTTAGTCAAGCGAATCAAGTATTGGTTGAGTTGTTTGCAATTGGCAGAAACTAGATTGCTTGAAATGTAAAGGGAGAGGGGTAAAATGCAGTAAATTAAAGAGCAGGAAAGTAAAGAAGCAGAATCTTAAAGTGCAAGTAATGTAAATTGCAGAAACTTAATGTAAGAAATGTAAATGGCTAAAACTTAAACTGCAAAAAATGTAAATTGCTTGAATTATAAAAGGAATTTGGAGCTGGGATTGCAGAATTTAAACAAGAACAAGTAAATTGCATTAAACAAGAAAGTAGAGGATGAATTGAATTGAAGTAGGTCTCAAACAGAAAAGTGAAAATGCTTGAAGAGTTTAAAAATAGAAAGTGACTGGTGCTTAATTTGCAGCAATGTAAAAGATGGTTGAAGATCTCAGGGGTGGAAGAGACTAGATAACAAGTCTAGATCTCAAATCCTTCCTTGATCCAACAAGAACGATTGCAAAAGAAGTAAAGAAAAGAAAATTGCAGAGAGAGTAGAAGATGAAGCAGTAAAGTAAACAGAAACTGAAATTCAATTATGCAGAGAAAGTAAACAAGAGATCTCAAGGTGAGATTGAAACAAAATTTCTTCAATTCTTTACCCAAGATCCAAAGCAAAAAAAGTAAAGAGTGCTCAAGCAAGAACAAGGAAGAAGAGAGATCAATTATCCTTCCCAATTCTCTAAGATCTATGAAGGAGCACAAGAGTGAAACTCTCATTCTAGGAAGACATTTCCTAGCAACTGGACGAACCCTCATTGACGTCCAAAAAGGGGAGATAACCCTGAGAGTCAATGAGGATAAGTTTAAGTTGAATGTTGTCAAAGCTATTCAACATCCAGACACACCAGACGACTGCTTGGGCGTTGATATTATTGACTCCCTAGTGGAAGAGGTCTATATGACTGAGAGTCTCGAATCAGAGCTAGAGGACATTTTTAAAGATGTTCAGCCTGATCTGGAGGAACCAGAGAAAACAGAAAAACCTCTAAAAACTCATCAGGAAGAGGAGAAGCCTCCTAAACCCGAGCTCAAACCACTACCACCATCCCTAAAATATGCATTTCTGAGAGAAGATGACACTTTTCCAGTGATCATAAGCTCTACCTTTGAGCCACAGGAAGAGAAAGCACTAATTCAGGTGCTAAAAACACACAAGACAGCTCTTGGGTGGTCCATAAGTGATCTTAAGGGCATTAGCCCAGCCAGATGCATGCACAAGATCCTATTGGAGGATGATGCTAAGCCAGTGGTTCAACCACAGAGGCGGCTAAATCCAGCCATGAAGGAAGTGGTGCAGAAAGAGGTCACTAAGTTACTAGAGGCTGGGATTATTTATCCTATTTCTGATAGCCCCTGGGTGAGCCCTGTCCAAGTTGTCCCCAAGAAGAAAAATAGCATACCCTGGAGGAAGATCATTCTGGCGTTTAAACGCCAGAAACAAGCATCTGTCTGGCGTTTAACGCCAGAAACAAGCACCAAGCTGGCATTTAACGCCAGAAACAAGCATCAGTCTGGCGTTAAACGCCAGAAACAGGCTACATTTGGGCGTTTAACGCCAGAAACAGATAGCAGTCTGGCGTTAAATGCCAGGATTGCACAGTAAGGGCATTTTGTACGATTAATTGGAGCAGGGATGCTAAATCCTTGACCCCATTGGATCTGTGGACCCCACAGGATTCCCACCTACCTCACCATTCAAATTCAAACCATTTCCCTCCCAAACCCACCCATTCACACACTTCTATCTCCTCCATCTTCTCCACTTCTTTCTTCTTTTGCTCGAGGACGAGCAAACCTTTTAAGTTTGGTGTGGTAGAGCAATTGACTGCAGATTAAAGAGCTATGAGGAAAGAGCAACAAAGGCAAGGAAGAGACATAGAGGAGCTCAAAAGCACCATTGGTTCTTCAAGAAGAGGAAGACGCCACCCTCATTAAGGTGGACCCATTCCTTAATCTACTTGTTCTTATTTTCCTGTTTTTCGTTTACTATGCTTCATGTTTAATTATGTTTGTGTCTTTACTATATGATCACTAGTATCTAAGTGTCTATGTCTTAAAGATATGAATGTCCTATGAATCCATCACCTTTCTTAAATGAAAATTGTTTTCTGAAAAAGAAAAAGAAGTACATGAATTTCGAATTTTAAAATAGTTTAATTATTTTGATGTGGTGGCAATACTTTTCGTTTTCTGAATGAATGCTTGAACAGTGCATATGTCTTTTGAATTTGTTGCTTATGAATGTTAAAATTGTTGGCTCTTGAAAGAATGATGAAAAAGGAGAAATGTTATTTGATAATCTGAAAATTCATAAAAATGATTCTTGAAGCAAGAAAAAGCAGTGAAGAACAAAGCTTGCAGAAAAAAAAATGCGAAAAAAAAGATTCTTCATTACTGCATACCAAGTATTTATTTTATGTTCCCTTGTTCATTTGCAAGTCAATTGATAATTATAATTGACCTCCTAACTGAGATTTACAAGATAACTAGAGATTGCTTCAAACTAACAATCTCCGTGGGATTCGGCCCTTACTCACGTAAGGTATTACTTGGACAACCCAGTGTACTTGCTGGTTAGTGGTACGAATTGTGAAAAGTGTGATTCACAATTCGTGCACCAGCAATCCCAAATCAGTTGATCTAAGTGGCCAAGTTTTGAAATACTCCTTAGAACTTACTTGTCCAAGCATATCCCAGTACAAAAACACCACAGGCATGTGTCCTAGGGTCCAAGCTATTGGTGTCTAGCCTTATTGTTTGTTTCTTTGCCACTTTCTTTGGCTTTTTCCATTTCTTTTTCTTTCTGTTTTGTTTTATTTGCAAGGGACTTTCATTAATTGAAGGATCATAGCAGCAAACTAGCTTAAGCTTCAAGTAACAAGTCATTTTTGCAGCATTTATTCTGTGAGCTATCAATTAAATCAAACACATACCACCACTATCTTTCATTCTAACTTTTGCAACATTGAACAACTACTTTTTCTAAATTAAACATCTCTCTTTTATTCAAACAGCAAGGGAACAAAGCAAAATACTAAAGCTAATGAATGATGACAAGATTCTAATGCAAGTAATCTATTAAAGCATTAAAGTGTAAAACATAAAGGCATAAAAAGGCTAAACATAAAAGCATTGAAGGTATGTCATGTCTCGGACATACATCTTTCTTATTTAAATAAAAGTAAAAAGAACTTTACCACCTTTATTTGTCAGGCATTTCCATTCTGCTGGATTCTCCCCTCTTCTTTTTCCTCGTCTTTGTATAATCTTGAATTTCTTCGCCAGGACATCTTTTGTCCCAGACAGAGTCTAGCAAGCCTGAGAGTCTAACATCCTCCAATCTGTTTTGCATACGTGCTGAGTATCTATCTGTTCTTGCTCTCTGCTGGTTCACTAACTCAGGGCACATCCCAAATGGTTTAATCTGTGGATTTATTGCTGGCATGCTGTGCGTTAAGTAATCCAGCTTGGCTTGGGTATCTTCATCATATTCTATCCTATCCACGTGCCTACACTCTCCAATGGTATGATGTATGTTCTTCCATTGATACAAATTGTGAGTGTACTCACCATATTTGGCTTGAGTCAAGAACATCTTGTCGTATGACTCTTTGAGATTTGTTGTTTGTTCCTTCTGCCCTTCAAGAATCTTGGCTTGGAATTCTTGTTGTTAGATCATCATTTGTTGTTGCCAGCTTTCTTGTTTTTCCTCCATTCTGTGCTGCCAAGCTTCATTTTGCTCCCTATCTTTCAGATATTGCTCCCGGTGCTCTAGATATTGCTCTTGTTGCCTTGAATACTGTTCTTGTGCTATCACATTTTGTTGTGATATTTCCTCAAGATCCCTTTGGAGTTGACTCATATCTATGGCACTGTGAGCTTGTTCTTCCCCTTCTTCTGATCTCATTCTTCTTTGGGGTCTTTCTTCTTGATCATCATCCTCATTAATCCCTTCCATGCTTCTTTTTGTGATTCCCGACCCCCTTCTTACTTTTTCTGTGTCCTCATCTTCAAAAATCACCCCAGCTTTATTGCACAACCTTAGAATTGTGCTTGCATGGCCGAGCCTAGTGGATTTGGTTGAGCTCTCAGCTATCTCTTGAATACTGTTGGCTATGGGTTGTGCAAGGTTGATTTCTCCTCCATGTAGGATACAGTATGTCAAAAGTGCTCGCCTGATTGTGACCCCTGAGGTGTTTCCAATAGGGAGTATAGATCTCCTTACTATCTCATACCACCCCTTGGCCTCAAGAATGAGATTTATTCTTTTCAATCGGCTTGGGACTCCTTTCGAATCTCTTTCCCAGTCTATGCCTTCCAAGCATATCCCTTGTAAGATTTCATCCGGGTCATTTTCTCTCTGCAATCTGTCCTCATAGCTGGGCTCGTCATAAGTTATAGTTCTCAACTTCAAGGCCCTTGTAATGGATGCTGGACTGAAATCCACTTCACTTCCTCTAACATAGCTTTTGTAAGGGATGATGTCTTCACTCTCCTTCACAGCATTTGCATAGAACTCCCTGATCATGACTGCACTAATCTTGGGAAGGGGATCGCATAGAAGATCCCACCTTCTTTCTCTGGTGATTTGTCTCATGATGGGGTATTCCCCGTCCCTAAGCTCAAAACCCCTTTCATGAATGATGAGCTTTGTTTTCATGAATCTATGGTACTTTCTTTCATGAAACTGAGATCTGAACTTTCTTGTGTCATAAGCTGGGGGTTCGGCTACCATGGGCTCCTTGCCTGGCCTTCTCCTTGAACTTGATGAAGCCATGAATGCAATCCAAAAGACAAGACAAGGGTGGATTTGAGGTTGATTGAGGCACGGTTTTGTCGTGTAAATAGGATGAAGCAAGAAATGTTGCTGCTATGAGGGGAGTGGTGTATGTGTATAGGATTGCACAAGGTGGAGATAGAGACTTATGTTTGTAAGGAAGGCTTGTAGGCATATGTGAAGCAAGACATGTCCCAACTTATTTATAGGCAGGGTATTAAAATATTGGATGAAGACCACACTTGAAGAATGATTCGGTCATGGCTTGTGAAGGATGGAGATTGAGTTGAACAACATAGAAACTACATGAGATGAACGGCTTGCATGTTCTCTTGAGGGTTGACAAGGATTCTCTTCCCATTGGTTGCATGAATTTCGTCCTTCAAGGTGAGCAGCATGCAGCTTTTTACTTTCCAAGGTTGGCACACCTCTCTAGGCACATGTGATCCCTCTCTTGACTTGTCATACCCGTTCCTTCATCTTGTCTTTTCCTTAACCCTTTTTTTTCCTGATTAAATCAGAATGACATGCTTTAGAACTCATTTAAGGCACGGTGATAAAGTGGTGAATGCTTGCATTCTTTATTATGTTCCTTATTTATGAAAGATCAATTGTGTTCCTTACTTAGTGAACTAAGGTTTGGTGGACACCAAACTTGTCTCTTGCCAAAGGATTAAAGCAAGCATTTGTCACAATTGATACTTTCATCATAAGTTCTAAATTATTTCCTAGCATAAATTCCTAAAACAAAGCACTACATGATTCATTTCTGCATGATTTTGATTTTCTGAACAGAAGTTAATTTTTTTCTTAAAATTAGTACACATGCAGACACCAAACTTAATGTTTGGTCATATACTTCACCAAAATGGCAGAGCATATGATCTAAGAATGCTTGAAATGTTAACTTTTGTGTGCTGTCAAGCACACCAAACTTAGAAGTCTGGTATGTATTTCAAAACAGTGTATGCATTTGTTAAGTGTGTCTAGAAAAATTCAAAATCATGCTAAAGTGATCACAATTTATTGAATTCAAAAGCAAGCAGAAATCTTAAATCATGGGTTGCCTCCCATGGAGCGCTCTTTTATTGTCATTAGCTTGACATTGAACTTATCTTTTATGGTAGTTGATGACTGTAGTGCCTCAACTTGTCCCCTCTGATTGTGAGCTTCTTCTTTGTTCCTTGATGCTCTACTTCAGCATGCTCTAGTGAGAGTATTTTGTTCACAGTATAGTAATCATCAGTCTGTTGGCTTGCTCCCAGTTGTTGATAGATCAACTGTACTTTGTCACCCTTGGAAAGCCCTTCTGTTGGAATTCTTTTGTTCTTCCATCCCTTTTTGCTTCTGTTCTTGTTTGTCTTTCCTCCTTTTGCTGATCCTTCTTCTTTGGCAATAGGCTTCCCCTTGAGATTTCTCTTCTTAGTTGCCAGCACTCCAATGTCTTCTTGAACTTCTTCATTATTTTGCATAGTCTCTTTCTCTTTTTGATCTGCTGTATCATCTATCTCTTGCTTTGGAAGGCAGCTGTTGTTTGTCTTGTTGATCCCTTCCTTCCATTGCAGATTTTCTTTGTCAGTTTCCGTACCATCCTTCCTTTCTTCACTGAACTGTGTTTCTGGCAATACACTTAGGGTGACACTTTCATCATGCATTCTGAGGGTCAATTCTCCTTGCTCTATGTCTATTATGGCCCTAGCAGTGGCCAAGAACGGTCTTCCCAGTATAATGGAATTACCTTCATCCTTATCTGAATCTAAGATCACAAAATCTGCAGGGAAGATGAATCTGTCTACCTTGACTAGAAGGTTCTCAATCACACCCATGGGACATATCACTAACTTGTCCACCAATTCTAAAGACATTTGTACTGATTTCACCTCTTTTATGCACAGCTTTTTTACTAGAGAGAAAGGTATTAGATTGATACTAGCTCCTAAGTCACACATTGCTTTGTTGATGGTCATACTACCAATGGCGCAAGGTAGAAAGAAACTTCCAGGATCTTCGAGTTTAGGGGGAAGTCCTTTCTGGATTAGTGCTCTGCATTCCTCAGTGAGCAGTATAGTTTTGTTAACTTGCCAACTCCTCTTCTTGTTGATAAGTTCTTTCAAGAACTTTGCATATAAGGGCATTTGCTCAAGTGCTTCAGCTAAGGGAATGTTGATCTCCAACTTCTTGAAGACTTCAAGAAATTTTGGGAAGTGTTGGTCCTTAGTCTCCTTGTTGAACCTTTGAGGATATGGCAATGGAGGTGTGAAGTTCACTCCCTGCCTTTGTTCCTTGGTTAGCTCCCTCATTGCTTCCTTCTCTTTCCTTGATTTTTGTGGCTGATCTTCTCTTTCTTTGAGCTTCTTTGAGGTCTGCTTGCCTGTTGTTACCTTTTTATCATTAGTTGCCTATTCTTCAGCTTGTTTCTTGTCACTTTCATTTGACTTCTTGGTTGCTTCTTCATTTTTCACCAGGATCTTTCCACTCCTCAGCTGTATTGCCTTGCACTCCTCTTTTGGATTAGGAATGGTGTCACTTGGTAGTGAGCTTGATGGTCTTTCTATGGTGATCTGCTTGGAGAGTTGTCCGATTTGCCTTTTCATATTCTTCATGGAAGCTTCCTGGTTCCTTGTTGTCATTTCCTGGTGCTTCATCAATTTTTCCATTAGGAGCTCCAAGTTGGAAATCCTCTGAGAGTCTTGTGAAATTGGTTGATTGTGGGGTGTTGAGGGTTGAGGGTAAGTGTTTTGGTTGGAGGCTTGGTTATTGGATGGATGATGGTTAGATTTGGGGTAGGTGTTTTGTGGTTTTCTGTATGTGTTTTGGTTATTATTCTGCTGGTTGTTTTGGTTTGTGTTTTTCCAACTATTTTGGTTTGAGTTTCTTTGCCATTGCTGCTGAGTTTGATTGCGGTTGTCTCCCCATCTGAGGTTGGGATGGTTCTTCCATGAAGGGTTGTAAGTATCACCATAGACTTCATTTGGCCCAGAATTTTGGTTGTGCATGTACTGGACTTATTCTTGTTGTTGCTCCTCTTGAGTTTCTTCATTTTGCCCCCATGTGGTTGATGGTTGGCTTGTGTTGACTGCTGCAACTTGGAGGCTATCAATCCTCTTGGCCATTTGCTTAAATTGTTGTTGAATTTGCTGCTGCATCATTTTGTTTTGAGCCAGGATTGAGTCCACTCCTTCCAACTCCATCACTCCTTTCCTTTGTGATGGTTGGCGTTACCTTTGGTGAGCAAAGAAGTATTGGTTGCTAGCAACCATATCAATGAGATTTTGGGCTTCCTCTACAGTTTTCATGAGTTGCACAGAACCTCCTGTTGAATGATCTAAGGCCTCTTGAGATTTCAGTGTCAAGCCTTCATAAAAATTTTTCAATCTCTCCCATTCATTGAACATTTCAAGAGGACATTTCCTGATTAGAGCCTTGTATCGTTCCTATGCCTCATACAAAGGTTCAGCATCCATTTGTGTGAATGTTTGTACCTCAGTCTTCAATCTAATAACCCTCTGAGGTGGGTAAAATTTGGCAAGGAACTTGCTCATTAAATCATCCCAGTTGTTTATGCTGTCCCTTGGGAAAGATTCCAACCATTGAGTAGCTTTATCTCTGAGAGAGAATGGAAATAATAGCAGCTTGTAGATGTCCGGATGCACTCCATTAGTTTTGACAGTGTCACAAATCCTCAAGAAAGTAGACAAGTGTTGATTTGGATCTTCAAGTGGTCCTCCTCCATAAGAACAATTATTTTGAACCAAGGTGATGAGTTGTGGCTTTAGTTCAAAGTTATTTGCATTAACAGTTGGGGTAAGAATGCTAGTCCCACAATGTCTAGGATTTGCAAATGTATAGGAAGCCAAAACTCTTCTCTGTGGTAGATTGTTATTGTTATTGGCTGCTCCTCCTTGTGGATTTGGTGGATTATTTGACTGTTCTTCCATCTCCTGGAATTCTTCTTCAGACTATTCTTCTCCCACAATGTTTTTCCCTCTTTCAGCTCTTCTTAACCTTCTAAGAGTTCTCTCGTATTGTTCACAAAAAGTGGGTAGAACTCTCCTTGTACCTGACATACAATCAAAACAAAAAGAATCACACAAAACCCATTGCTGGAGTGAAATTTTAGTTAGCTTAAGCAAAAATTCAAACAGTTAGTGTGTTAGTTAAAAGTCAAAGAAACAAAAAATAAAAAGTGCTAGATCTAGATCTACACTTCACTTAATCATTGTCAATCTAAATCAATCCCCGGCAATGGCGCCAAAAACTTGATGTGTGGAAAACGATCCAACATGAAACTTACCGGCAAGTGTACCGGGTCGCATCAAGTAATAATAACTCACATGAGTGAGGTCGATCCCACAGGGATTGAAGGATTGAGCAATTTTAGTTTAGTGGTTGATTTAGTCAAGCGAATCAAGTATTGGTTGAGTTGTTTGCAATTGGCAGAAACTAGATTTCTTGAAATGTAAAGGGAGAGGGGTAAAATGCAGTAAATTAAAGAGCAGGAAAGTAAAGAAGCAGAATCTTAAAGTGCAAGTAATGTAAATTGCAGAAACTTAATTTGCAAGAAATGTAAATGGCTAAAACTTAAAGTGCAAGAAATGTAAATTGCTTGAATTATAAAAGGAATTGGGAGCTGGGATTGCAGAATTTAAACAAGAAGAAGTAAATTGCAACAAACAGAAGA
>NC_029790.2:67950610-67961947 GCF_000816755.2 Arachis ipaensis
ATGAGTGAGGTCGATCCCACATGGATTGAAGGATTGAGCAATTTTAGTTTAGTGGTTGATTTAGTCAAGTGAATCAAGTATTGGTTGAGTTGTTTGCAATTGGCAGAAACTAAATTGCTTGAAATATAAAGGGAGAGGGTAAAATGCAGTAAATTAAAGAGCAGGAAAGTAAAGAAGCAGAATCTTAAAGTGCAAGTAATGTAAATTGCAGAAACTTAATTTGCAAGAAATGTAAATGGCTAAAACTTAGAGCATTGTTTCTCTTTTCCTTGTTTCTTGTTTCTCAAATTGTGCTCAGCTCTCAAGGGGAGCAGAGCATTGAAATGATGCTTCCTTGGTTTATTGTTGTGCTCCTTTGGAGAGCACTGAGCTCTTGGGGAGAGCATTAGAGCTTCCCTCCTTCCATGTGCCACGCTTCTTACTTTTCTTTGCCACACTCTTTTCTTCCTTGGGCCACGTTTCTAAAGCCACGCTTTCTTCATTTCTTCTTTTCTTCACCTACAATAAATCAAAACAACCAATCAAAGTATCACCAAATTCACAAGGTTTATAAATTTTTAAAAATCAATTAAATTTAGCTTAAACCTCATGATTTAGCATCAATTAAATGGTGGTTGTTTGATTCAAAGGAACCATGCATTTCCATTCCAAATTACTTACTTAGAATGCAAGAAAGTGCATAGAACCAAATAAAAACAAAGAAAAAGACTAGTAAAACTAGGCTAAGATGACTTGTCATCAGCCTCATCTTTGGCAAGCTCCTCTGATTTTTTTTCACAGTTTTTTTCTGGTTTTTTTCCGGTTTTTTTTTTATGTTGTTCTGACCCTCGTTCTTTAAATGACGATATCCCGAAGAGGACACCTAAAGGCGAGCCGTAATTGCCTCATCTTCGGCAGGATCCTCCGGGTTTTTTTTTTTTGTGCTGACCCTCGTTCTTTAAATGATGCTATCCCGAGGAGGACACCTAAAGGCGAGCCATAACGGCCTCATCTTCGGCAGGCTCCTCTGTTTTTTTTTTTTTACGTTGTGCTGACCCTCGTTATTTAAATGATGCTATCCCGAGGTGGACACCTAAAGGCGAGCCATAATGGCCTCATCTTCGGCAGGCTCCTCCGGTTTTTTTTTTCGTTGTGCTGACCCTCGTTCTTTAAATGACGTCATCCCAAGGAGGACACTTAAAGGCGAGCCGTAATGGCCTCATCTTTGGCAAGCTCCTCCAATTTTTTTTCACAGTTTTTTCCCTGGTTTTTTTCCGGTTTTTTTTTTACGTTGTGCTGACCCTCGTTCTTTAAATGACGCTATCCCGAGGAGGACACCTAAAGGCGAGCTGTAATGGCCTCATCTTCGGCAGGTTCCTCCGTTTTTTTTTTCGTTGTGCTAGCCCTCGTTCTTTAAATGATGCTTGATGCATATTTTCGGAAAACGAAAAAAACGAATTCCAAACACAAAAAACTAACCGGCAAGTGCACCGGGTCGTATCAAGTAATAAAACTCACGGGAGTGAGGTCGATCCCACAGGGATTGAAGGATTGAGCAATTTTAGTTTAGTGGTTGATTTAGTCAAGCGAATCAAGAATTGATTTGAGTGGTTTGTATACGAAAGAAGCTAAATTGCATGAAATTAAAAGGGAGAAGGGTAGATTGCAGAAAATTAAAGAGCAAAGAAAGTAAATAAGCTGAAATCAAAGCTATGCTCAAAATCATGAGTTTGTTATTCTTTCATAATATATGACAATTATAGCATAAAATCTCATGAAATTGCGTTAATTCATCCATGGTTGATTGAATCAAGGGAAACATGGAAATCTACCCAATTGGTTTTTTTTTTTTAAGTTGTGCTGACCCTCGTTCTTTAAATGACACTATCCCGAGGAGGACACCTAAAGGCGAGCCATAATGGCCTCATCTTTTGCAGGCTCCTCCGATTTTCTTTTTTTTAGGTTTTTTTTTATTACGTTGTTCTGACCCTCGTTCTTTAAATGACGCTATCCCGAGGAGGACACCTAAAGGCAAGCTGTAATGGCCTCATCTTCGGCAAGCTCCTCCGATTTTTTTCACAGTTTTTTTTTTATTTTTCTTTTTACGTTGTGCTGACCCTTGTTCTTTAAATGACGCTATCCCGAGAAGGACACCTAAAGGCGAGCCATAATGGCCTCATCTTCGGCAGGCTCCTCCGGTTTTTTTTTTCATTTTTTTTTTATTATACGTTATGCTGACCCTCGTTCTTTAAATGACGCTATCCCGAGGAGGACACCTAAAGGCGAGCCATAATGGCCTCATCTTCGGCAGGCTCCTCCGGTTTTTTTTTTCATTTTTTTTTTATTATACGTTATGCTGACCCTCGTTCTTTAAATGACGCTATCCCGAGGAGGACACCTAAAGGCGAGCCATAATGGCCTCATCTTCGGCAGGCTCCTCCGGTTTTTTTTTTCATTTTTTTTTTATTATACGTTATGCTGACCCTCGTTCTTTAAATGACGCTATCCCGAGGAGGACACCTAAAGGCGAGCCGTAATGGCCTCATCTTTGGCAAGCTCCTCCGTTTTTTTTCACAGTTTTTTTTTCCGATTTTTTTTAATTTTTTTTACGTTGTGTTGACCCTCGTTCTTTAAATGACGCGTTCCCGAGGAGTACACCTAAAGGCGAGCCATAATGGCCTCATCTTCGGCAGGCTCCTCTGGTTTTTTTACGTCCTTTTTTTTTTTACCTTGTTCTGACCCTCGTTCTTTGAATGACGCTATCCCGAGGAGGACACCTAAAGGCGAGCCGTAATGGCCTCATCTTTGGCAAGCTCGTTCGGTTTTTTTTTTAACGTTGTTTTGACCCTCGTTCTTTAAATGACGCTATCTCGAAGAGGACACCTAAAGGCGAGCCATAATGGCCTCATCTTCGGCAGGCTCCTCCGGTTTTTTTTTTCCGTTTTTTTGTTTTTTTTTTTATTTTACGTTCTGCTGCCCCTCGTTCTTTAAATGACGCTATCTCGAGGAGGACACCTAAAGGCGAGCCAGAATGGCCTCATCTTCGGCAAGCCCCTCCGGTTTTTTTTTTTTTCGTTGTGCTGCCCCTCGTTTTTTAAATGACGCCATCCCAAGGAGGACACTTAAAGGCGAGCCGTAATTGCCTCATCTTTGGCAAGCTCCTCCGATTTTTTTTTACAGTTTTTTTTTCTGGTTTTTTTCCTTTTTTTATACATTGTTTTATCCCTCGTTCTTTAAATGACGCTATCTAAAGGAGGACATCTAAAGGCGAGCCGTAATGGCCTCATCTTTGGCAAGCTCCTTCGATTTTTTTCACAGTTTTTTTCCCGGTTTTTTTTTTTAAATTTTTTTACGTTGTGCTGAGCCTCGTTCATTAAATGACGCTATCCCGAGGAGGACACCTAAAGGCGAGCCTCCGGTTTTTTTTTTAAATTTTTTTACGTTGTGCTGCCCCTCGTTCTTTAAATGTCGCTATCCAAAGGAGGACATCCCTCGTTCTTTAAATGTCGCTATCCAAAGGAGGACATCCCTCGTTCTTTAAATGTCGCTATCCAAAGGAGGACATCCCTCGTTCTTTAAATGTCGCTATCCAAAGGAGGACATCCCTCGTTCTTTAAATGTCGCTATCCAAAGGAGGACATCCCTCGTTCTTTAAATGTCGCTATCCAAAGGAGGACATCCCTCGTTCTTTAAATGTCGCTATCCAAAGGAGGACATCCCTCGTTCTTTAAATGTCGCTATCCAAAGGAGGACATCCCTCGTTCTTTAAATGTCGCTATCCAAAGGAGGACATCCCTCGTTCTTTAAATGTCGCTATCCAAAGGAGGACATCCCTCGTTCTTTAAATGTCGCTATCCAAAGGAGGACATCCCTCGTTCTTTAAATGTCGCTATCCAAAGGAGGACATCCCTCGTTCTTTAAATGTCGCTATCCAAAGGAGGACATCCCTCGTTCTTTAAATGTCGCTATCCAAAGGAGGACATCCCTCGTTCTTTAAATGTCGCTATCCAAAGGAGGACATCCCTCGTTCTTTAAATGTCGCTATCCAAAGGAGGACATCCCTCGTTCTTTAAATGTCGCTATCCAAAGGAGGACATCCCTCGTTCTTTAAATGTCGCTATCCAAAGGAGGACATCCCTCGTTCTTTAAATGTCGCTATCCAAAGGAGGACATCCCTCGTTCTTTAAATGTCGCTATCCAAAGGAGGACATCCCTCGTTCTTTAAATGTCGCTATCCAAAGGAGGACATCCCTCGTTCTTTAAATGTCGCTATCCAAAGGAGGACATCCCTCGTTCTTTAAATGTCGCTATCCAAAGGAGGACATCCCTCGTTCTTTAAATGTCGCTATCCAAAGGAGGACATCCCTCGTTCTTTAAATGTCGCTATCCAAAGGAGGACATCCCTCGTTCTTTAAATGTCGCTATCCAAAGGAGGACATCCCTCGTTCTTTAAATGTCGCTATCCAAAGGAGGACATCCCTCGTTCTTTAAATGTCGCTATCCAAAGGAGGACATCCCTCGTTCTTTAAATGTCGCTATCCAAAGGAGGACATCCCTCGTTCTTTAAATGTCGCTATCCAAAGGAGGACATCCCTCGTTCTTTAAATGTCGCTATCCAAAGGAGGACATCCCTCGTTCTTTAAATGTCGCTATCCAAAGGAGGACATCCCTCGTTCTTTAAATGTCGCTATCCAAAGGAGGACATCCCTCGTTCTTTAAATGTCGCTATCCAAAGGAGGACATCCCTCGTTCTTTAAATGTCGCTATCCAAAGGAGGACATCCCTCGTTCTTTAAATGTCGCTATCCAAAGGAGGACATCCCTCGTTCTTTAAATGTCGCTATCCAAAGGAGGACATCCCTCGTTCTTTAAATGTCGCTATCCAAAGGAGGACATCCCTCGTTCTTTAAATGTCGCTATCCAAAGGAGGACATCCCTCGTTCTTTAAATGTCGCTATCCAAAGGAGGACATCCCTCGTTCTTTAAATGCCGCTATCTCGAGGAGGACACCTAGAGGCGAGCCGTAATGGCCTCATCCTCAGCAGGCTCTTCCCGTTTTTTTTTCTTTTTCTTTCTTTTTTTTTTTTTTCAGTTGTGCTGACCCTCGTTCTTTAAATGATGCTATCCCGAGGAGGACACCTAAAGGCGAGCCTTAATGGCCTCATCTTTCGCAAGCTCCTCCGGTTTTCTTTTTTTTAGGTTTTTTTTTTATTACGTTGTTCTAACCCTCGTTTTTTAAATGACGCTATCCCGAGGAGGACACCTAAAGGCGAGCCGTAATGGCATCATCTTCGGCAAGCTCCTCCGGTTTTTTTTCACAGTTTTTTTCCCGGTTTTTTTTTTATTTTTCTTTTTACGTTGTGCTGACCCTTGTTCTTTAAATGACGCTATCCCAAGGAGGACACCTAAAGGTGAGCCATAATGGCCTCATCTTCGGCAGGCTCCTCCGGTTTTTTTTTTTTACGTTGTTCTGACCCTCGTTCTTTAAATGACGCTATCCCGAGGAGGACACCTAAAGGCGAGCCGTAATGGCCTTATCTTTGGCAAGCTCCTCCGGTTTGTTTTATTCCTTTTTTTTTAACGTTGTTTTGACCCTCGTTCTTTAAATGACGCTATCTCGAGGAGGACACCTAAAGGCGAGCCATAATGGCCTCATCTTCGGCAGGCTCCTCTGGTTGTTTTTTTTTTCGGGTTTTTTTTTTTAAACGTTGTGCTGACCCTCGTTCTTTAAATGACGCTATCCCGAGGAGGACCCCTAAAGGCGAGCCATAATGGCCTCATCTTCGGCAGGCTCCTCTGGTTGTTTTTTTTTTCGGGTTTTTTTTTTTAAACGTTGTGCTGACCCTCGTTCTTTAAATGACGCTATCCCGAGGAGGACCCCTAAAGGCGAGCCATAATGGCCTCATCTTCGGCAGGCTCCTCTGGTTGTTTTTTTTTTCGGGTTTTTTTTTTTAAACGTTGTGCTGACCCTCGTTCTTTAAATGACGCTATCCCGAGGAGGACCCCTAAAGGCGAGCCATAATGGCCTCATCTTCGGCAGGCTCCTCTGGTTGTTTTTTTTTTCGGGTTTTTTTTTTTAAACGTTGTGCTGACCCTCGTTCTTTAAATGACGCTATCCCGAGGAGGACCCCTAAAGGCGAGCCATAATGGCCTCATCTTCGGCAGGCTCCTCTGGTTGTTTTTTTTTTCGGGTTTTTTTTTTTAAACGTTGTGCTGACCCTCGTTCTTTAAATGACGCTATCCCGAGGAGGACCCCTAAAGGCGAGCCATAATGGCCTCATCTTCGGCAGGCTCCTCTGGTTGTTTTTTTTTTCGGGTTTTTTTTTTTAAACGTTGTGCTGACCCTCGTTCTTTAAATGACGCTATCCCGAGGAGGACCCCTAAAGGCGAGCCATAATGGCCTCATCTTCGGCAGGCTCCTCTGGTTGTTTTTTTTTTCGGGTTTTTTTTTTTAAACGTTGTGCTGACCCTCGTTCTTTAAATGACGCTATCCCGAGGAGGACACCTAAAGGCGAGCCATAATGGCCTCATCTTCTGCAGGCTCCTTTGGTTTTTTCCGTCTTATTTTTTTATTTTTTTTTTACGTTGTTCTGACCCTAGTTCTTTAAATGGCGCTATCCCGAGGAGGACACCTAAAGGCGAGCCGTAATGGCCTCATCTTTGGCAAGCTCCTCCATTTTTTTTCACAGTTTTTTTCCTGATTTTTTTTTAATTTTTTTTTACGTTGTGCTGACCCTCGTTCTTTAAATGACGCCATCCCAAGGAGGACACTTAAAGGCGAGCCGTAATGGCCTTATCTTTGGCAAGCTCCTCGGTTTTTTTTTTTTTTTTTTTAAGTTGTGCTGACCCTCGTTCTTTAAATGACGCGTTCCCGAGGAGGACACTTAAAGGCGAGCCATAATGGCCTCATCTTCGGCAGGCTCCTCCGGTTTTTTTATTTCCTTTTTTTTTAACCTTGTTCTGACCCTCGTTCTTTAAATTACGCTATCCCGAGGAGGACACCTAAAGGCAAGCCGTAATGGCCTCATCTTTGGCAAGCTCCTCCATTTTTTTGACCTTTTTTTTTTAATGTTGTATTGACCTTCGTTCTTTAAATGACGCTATCTCGAGGAGGACACCTAAAGGCAAGCCATAATGGCCTCATATTCGGCAGGCTCCTCCGTTTTTTTTTTTCCGGTTTCTTTTTTATTTTTATTTTATTTTATTTTTTTTTACGTTGTGCTGACTCTCGTTCTTTAAATGACGCTATCCCGAGGAGGACACCTAAAGGCGAGCCATAATGACCTCATCTTCGGCAGGCTCTTCCGTTTTTTTTTTTTTTTTTTTTTTTTTACATTCTGCTGCCCCTCGTTCTTTAAATGAGGCTATCTCGAGGAGGACACCTAAAAGCGAGCCGTAATGGCCTTATCTTCGGCAGGCTCCTCCCGTTTTTTTTTTTTTTTTACATTCTGCTGCCCCTCGTTCTTTAAATGAGGCTATCCCGAGGAGGACACCTAAAGGCGAGCCGTAACGGCCTCATCTTTGGCAGGCTCCTCTTTTTTTTTTTTTTTAAGTTGTGCTGACCCTCATTCTTTAAATGATGCTATCCCGAGGAGGACACCTAAAGGCGAGCCTTAATGGCCTCATCTTTCGCAGGCTCCTCCGGTTTTCTTATTTTTAGGTTTTTTTTTATTACGTTGTTCTGAACCTCGTTCTTTAAATGACGCTATCCCGAGGAGGACACCTAAAGGCGAGCCGTAATGGCCTCATCTTCGGCAAGCTCCTCCGGTTTTTTTTCACAGTTTTTTTCCCGGTTTTTTTTTTTATTTTTCTTTTTACGTTGTGCTGACCCTTGTTCTTTAAATGACGCTATCCCAAGGAGGACACCTAAAGGTGAGCCATAATGGCCTCATCTTCGGCAGGCTCCTCCGGTTCTTTTTTTTTTACGTTGTTCTGACCCTCGTTCTTTAAATGACGCTATCCCGAGGAGGACACCTAAAGGCGAGCCGTAATGGCCTTATCTTTGGCAAGCTCCTCCGGTTTGTTTTTTCCTTTTTTTTTTAACGTTGTTTTGACCCTCGTTCTTTAAATGACGCTATCTCGAGGAGGACACCTAAAGGCGAGCCATGATGGCCTCATCTTCGGCAAGCTCCTCTGGTTTTTTTTTTTTCGGGTTTTTTTTTTTTTAACGGTGTGCTGACCCTCGTTCTTTAAATGACGCTATCCCAAGGAGGACACCTAAAGGCGAGCCATAATGGCCTCATCTTCGGCAGGTTCCTCCGGTTTTTTTTTTTTCGTTGTGCTGACACTCGTTCTTTAAATGACGCCATCCCAAGGAGGACACTTAAAGGCGAGCCGTAATGGCCTCATCTTTCGCAAGCTCCTCCGATTTTTTTTCCCAGTTTTTTTCCCGATTTTTTTTCGGTTTTTTTTTCGTTGTACTGACCCTCATTCTTTAAAAGACGCTATCCCGAGGAGGACACCTAAAGTCGAGCCGTAATGGCCTCATCTTTGGCAGGCTCATCCCGTTTTTTTTCATTTTTCTTTTTACGTTGTGCTGAGCCTCGTTCATTAAATGACGCTATCCCGAGGAGGACACCTAAAGGCGAGCCGTAATGGCCTCATCTTCGGCAGGCTCCTCCGGTTTTTTTATTTTTTTTATTTTTTTTTACGTTGTTCTAACCCTCGTTCTCTAAATGACGCTATCCCGAGGAGGACACCTAAAGGTGAGCCGTAATGGCCTCATCTTCGGCAGGCTCCTCTGATTTTTTTTTCCAATTTTTTTGTTCTAGTTTTTTTAATAGGCTGCGCTGACCCTCGTTCTTTAAATGACGCTATCCCGAAGAGGACACCTAAAGGCGAGCCATAATGGCCTCATCTTCGGCAGGCTCTTCTGTTTTTTTTTTAACGTTGTGCTGACCCTCGTTCTTTAAATGACGCTATCCCGAGGAGGACACCTAAAGGCGAGCCGTGATGGCCTCATCTTCGGCAGGCTCCTCTACTTTTTTTTCATTTTTTTTTAGTTTTTTTTTTACGTTGTGCTGACCCTCGTTCTTTAAATGACGCTATCCCGAAGAGGACACCTAAAGGCGAGCCATAATGGCCTCATCTACGGTAGGCATCTCCGGTTTTTTTTCCAGTTTTTTTTTTACGTTGTGCTGACCCTCGTTCTTTAAATGACGCTATCCCGAAGAGGACACCTAAAGGCGAGCCATAATGGCCTCATCTACGGTAGGCATCTCCGGTTTTTTTTCCAGTTTTTTTTTTACGTTGTGCTGACCCTCGTTCTTTAAATGACGCTATCCCGAAGAGGACACCTAAAGGCGAGCCATAATGGCCTCATCTACGGTAGGCATCTCCGGTTTTTTTTCCAGTTTTTTTTTTACGTTGTGCTGACCCTCGTTCTTTAAATGACGCTATCCCGAAGAGGACACCTAAAGGCGAGCCATAATGGCCTCATCTACGGTAGGCATCTCCGGTTTTTTTTCCAGTTTTTTTTTTACGTTGTGCTGACCCTCGTTCTTTAAATGACGCTATCCCGAAGAGGACACCTAAAGGCGAGCCATAATGGCCTCATCTACGGTAGGCATCTCCGGTTTTTTTTCCAGTTTTTTTTTTACGTTGTGCTGACCCTCGTTCTTTAAATGACGCTATCCCGAAGAGGACACCTAAAGGCGAGCCATAATGGCCTCATCTACGGTAGGCATCTCCGGTTTTTTTTCCAGTTTTTTTTTTACGTTGTGCTGACCCTCGTTCTTTAAATGACGCTATCCCGAAGAGGACACCTAAAGGCGAGCCATAATGGCCTCATCTACGGTAGGCATCTCCGGTTTTTTTTCCAGTTTTTTTTTTACGTTGTGCTGACCCTCGTTCTTTAAATGACGCTATCCCGAAGAGGACACCTAAAGGCGAGCCATAATGGCCTCATCTACGGTAGGCATCTCCGGTTTTTTTTCCAGTTTTTTTTTTACGTTGTGCTGACCCTCGTTCTTTAAATGACGCTATCCCGAAGAGGACACCTAAAGGCGAGCCATAATGGCCTCATCTACGGTAGGCATCTCCGGTTTTTTTTCCAGTTTTTTTTTTACGTTGTGCTGACCCTCGTTCTTTAAATGACGCTATCCCGAAGAGGACACCTAAAGGCGAGCCATAATGGCCTCATCTACGGTAGGCATCTCCGGTTTTTTTTCCAGTTTTTTTTTTACGTTGTGCTGACCCTCGTTCTTTAAATGACGCTATCCCGAAGAGGACACCTAAAGGCGAGCCATAATGGCCTCATCTACGGTAGGCATCTCCGGTTTTTTTTCCAGTTTTTTTTTTACGTTGTGCTGACCCTCGTTCTTTAAATGACGCTATCCCGAAGAGGACACCTAAAGGCGAGCCATAATGGCCTCATCTACGGTAGGCATCTCCGGTTTTTTTTCCAGTTTTTTTTTTACGTTGTGCTGACCCTCGTTCTTTAAATGACGCTATCCCGAAGAGGACACCTAAAGGCGAGCCATAATGGCCTCATCTACGGTAGGCATCTCCGGTTTTTTTTCCAGTTTTTTTTTTACGTTGTGCTGACCCTCGTTCTTTAAATGACGCTATCCCGAAGAGGACACCTAAAGGCGAGCCATAATGGCCTCATCTACGGTAGGCATCTCCGGTTTTTTTTCCAGTTTTTTTTTTACGTTGTGCTGACCCTCGTTCTTTAAATGACGCTATCCCGAAGAGGACACCTAAAGGCGAGCCATAATGGCCTCATCTACGGTAGGCATCTCCGGTTTTTTTTCCAGTTTTTTTTTTACGTTGTGCTGACCCTCGTTCTTTAAATGACGCTATCCCGAAGAGGACACCTAAAGGCGAGCCATAATGGCCTCATCTACGGTAGGCATCTCCGGTTTTTTTTCCAGTTTTTTTTTTACGTTGTGCTGACCCTCGTTCTTTAAATGACGCTATCCCAAGGAGGACCCCTAAAGGTGAGCCATAATGGCCTCATCTTCGGCAGGCTCCTCTGACGCTATCCCGAGGAGGACACCTAAAGGCGAGCCGTAATGTCCTCATCTTTGGCAGGCTCCTCCGGAGTTTTTTTTTGTGCTGAACCTCGTCCTTTAAATGATGCTATTATGAGGAGGACACCTAAAAGGGAGCCGTAACGGCCTCATCTTCGGCAGGCTCCTTTGTTTTTTTTTTTTTTACGTTGTGCTGACCCTCGTTCTTTAAATGACGCTATCCCGAGGAGGACACCTAAAGGCGAGCCGTAACGGCCTCATCTTCGACAGGCTCCTCTGTTTTTTTTTTAACGTTGCGCTAACACTCGTTCTTTAAATGACGCTATCCCGAAGAGGACACCTAAAGGCGAGCCGTAATGGCCTCATCTTCAGCAGGCTCCTCCGGT
>NC_029790.2:67979721-67987264 GCF_000816755.2 Arachis ipaensis
CTAAATGCGAGCCGTAATGGCCTCATCTTCGGCAGGCTCTTCCGGTTTTTTTTCCAGTTTTTTTTTTTTACGTTGTGCTGACCCTCGTTCTTTAAATGACGCTATCCCGACGAGGACACCTAAAGCCGAGCCGTAATCGCCTCATCTTCAGCGGGCTCCTCCATTTTTTTTTCCGGTTTTTCCGTTTTTTTTACTACGTTGTGCTGACCCTCGTTCATTAAATAACGCTATCCCAAGGAGGACACCTAAAGGCGAGCCGTAATGGCCTCATCTTCGGCAGGCTCTTCCGGTTTTTTTTCTGATTTTTTTTTACGTTGTGCTGACCCTCGTTCTTTAAATAACCCTATCTCGAGGAGGCCACCTAAAGGCGAGCCGTAATGGCCTCATCTTCGGCAGGCTCTTCCGGTTTTTTTTCTAGTTTTTTTTACGTTGTGCTGATCCTCGTTCTTTAAATGATGCTATCCCGAGGAGGACACCTAAAGGCGAGCCGTAATGGCCTCATCTTCGGCAGGCTCTTCCCGTTTTTTTTCCAGTTTTTTTTCTTTACGTTGTGCTGACCCTCGTTCTTTAAATGACGCTATCCCGAGGAGGACACCTAAAGGCGAGCCGTAATAGCCTCATCTTTAGCGGGCTCCTCCATTTTTTTTCTGGTTTTTCCGTTTTTTTTACTACGTTGTGCTGACCCTCGTTCATTAAATGACGCTATCCCGAGGAGGACACCTAAAGGCGAGCCGTAACGGCCTCATCTTTGGCAGGCTCCTCTGTTTTTTTTTTTTTAAGTTGTGCTGACCCTCATTCTTTAAATGACGCTATCCCGAGGAGGACACCTAAAGGCGAGCCTTAATGGCCTCTTCTTTCGCAGGCTCCTCCGGTTTTCTTTTTTTTAGGTTTTTTTCTATTACGTTGTTCTGACCCTCGTTCTTTAAAAGACGCTATCCCGAGGAGGACACCTAAACGCGAGCCGTAATGGCCTCATCTTTGGCAGCTCCTCCGGTTTTTTTTCCTTTTTTTTTAACGTTGTTTTGACCCTCGTTCTTTAAATGACGCTATCCCGAGGAGGACACCTAAAGGCGATCCGTAATGGCATCATCTTCGGCAAGCTCCTCCAGTTTTTTTTCACAGTTTTTTTCCCGATTTATTTTTTTGTTTTTTTTTCGTTGTACTGACCCTCATTCTTTAAATGGCGCTATCCCGAGGAGGACACCTAAAGTCGAGCCGTAATGGCCTCATCTTCGGCAGGCTCCTCCGGTTGTTTTTTTTTTCGGTTTTTTTTTTTTTAACGTTGTGCTGACCCTCGTTCTTTAAATGACGCCATCCCAAGGAGGACACTTAAAGGCGAGCCGTAATGGCCTCATCTTTCGCAAGCTCCTCCGATTTTTTTCACAGTTTTTTTCCCGGTTTTTTTCGGTTTTTTTTCGTTGTACTGACCCTCATTCTTTAAATGACGCTATCCCTAGGAGGACACCTAAAGTCGAGCCGTAATGGCCTCATCTTCGGCAGGCTCATCCCATTTTTTTTTCGTTTTTTTTTTTTACGTTGTGCTGACCCTCGTTCTTTAAATGACGCTATCCCGAGGAGGATTCTGACCCTCGTTCTTTAAATGACGCTATTCCGAGGAGGACCCCTAAAGGCGAGCCGTAATGGCCTCATCTTCGGCAGGCTCATCCCATTTTTTTTTCGTTTTTTTTTTTTACGTTGTGCTGACCCTCGTTCTTTAAATGACGCTATCCCGAGGAGGACACCTAAAGGCGAGCCATAATGGCCTCATCTTCGGCAGGCTCCTCCGGTTTTTTTTCTTCCTTTTTTTTTATTTACGTTGTGCTGACCCTCATTCTTTAAATGACACTATCCCGAGGAGGACACCTAAAGGCGAGCCATAATGGCCTCATCTTCTGCAGGCTCCTTCAGTTTTTTTTCCGGTTTATTTTTTTATTTTTTTTTTACGTTGTTCTGACCCTCGTTCTTTAAATGACGCTATCACGAGGAGGACACCTAAAGTCGAACCGTAATGGCCGCATCTTTGGCAAGTTTTTTTTCTTCCTTTTTTTCAAAGTTTTTTTTTCGGTTTTTTTCCGGTTTTTTTTCTTTTTTTATACATTGTTTTGACCCTCGTTCTTTAAATGACGCTATCCAAAGGAGGAGACCTAAAGGCAAGCCGTAATGGCCTCATCTTTGGCAAGCTCCTTCGGTTTTTTTCACAGTTTTTTTTACGATTTTTTTTTAAATTTTTTTATGTTGAGCTGAGCCTCGTTCTTTAAATGACGCTATCCCGAGGAGGACACCTAAAGGCGAGCCATAATGGCCTCATCTTCTGCAGGATCCTTCGGTTTTTTCTGGCTTATTTTTTTATTTTTTTTTACGTTGTTCTGACCCTCGTTCTTTAAATGACGCTATCCCGAGGAGGACACCTAAAGGCGAGCCGTAATGGCCTCATCTTTGGCAAGCTCCTCCATTTTTTTTAACAGTTTTTTTCCTAATTTTTTTTTATTTTTTTTTACGTTGTGCTGACCCTCGTTCTTTAAATGACGCCATCCCATGGAGGACACTTAAATGCGAGCCGTAATGGCCTTATCTTTGGCAAGCTCCTCCGATTTTTTTCACAGTTTTTTTTCCGGTTTTTTTTTCCGGTTTTTTTCTTTTTTTATACATTGTTTTGACCCTCGTTCTTTAAATGACGCTATCCAAAGGAGGACACCTAAAGGCAAGCCGTAATGGCCTCATCTTTGGCAAGCGCCTTCGGTTTTTTTCACAGTTCTTTTCACGATTTTTTTTTAAATTTTTTTTATGTTGTGCTGAGCCTCGTTCTTTAAATGACGCTATCCCGAGGAGGACTCCTAAAGGCGAGCCATAATGGCCTCATCTTCGGCAGGCTCCTCTGTTTTTTTTTTTTCCTTTTTTTTTCCCTTGTTCTGCCCCTCGTTCTTTAAATGACGCTATCCAAAGGAGGACCCCTAAAGGCAAGCCGTAATGGCCTCATCTTCGGCAGGCTCCTCCGGTTTTTTTTTTTCCTTTTTTTTTCCCTTGTTCTGCCCCTCGTTCTTTAAATGACGCTATCCAAAGGAGGACCCCTAAAGGCAAGCCGTAATGGCCTCATCTTTGGCAAGCTTTTCCGGTTTTTTTTTTTACGTTGTTCTGACCCTCGTTCTTTAAATGACGCTATCCCGAGGAGGACACCTAAAGGCGAGCCATAATGGCCTCATCTTTGGCAAGCTCCTCCGTTTTTTTCACAGTTTTTTCCCCGATTTGTTTTTTATTTTTTTTACGTTGTGCTGACCCTCGTTCTTTAAATGACGCGTTCCCGAGGAGGACACCTAAAGGCGAGCCATAATGGCCTCATCTTCGGCAGGCTCCTCCGGTTTTTTTTATTTTTTTTTAACGTTGTTCTGACCCTCGTTCTTTAAATGACGCTATCTCGAGGAGGACACCTAAAGGCGAGCCATAATGGCCTCATCTTCGGCATGCTCCTCTGGTTTTTTTTTCCGTTTTTTTTATTATACGTTGTGTTAACCCTCGTTCTTTAAATGACGCTATCCCGAGGAGGACACCCAAAGGCGAGCTTTAATGGCCTCATCTTCGGCAGGCTCCTCCGGTTTTTTTTTTTTTTTTTTTACTTTGTGCTGCCCCTCGTTCTTTAAATGAGGCTATCTCGAGGAGGACACTTAAAGGCGAGCCGTAACGGCCTCATCTTCGGCACGTTCCTCTGTTTTTTTTTTTTACGTTGTGCTGACCCTCGTTCTTTAAATGACGCTATCCCGAGGTGGATGATGGTGTGAAAACGAATTTCAACATCCAATCTAACCGGCAAGTGTACCGGGTTGCATTAAGTAATAATAACTCACATGAGTGAGGTCGATCCCACAGGGATTGAAGGATTGAGCAATTTTAGTTTAGTGGTTGATTTAGTCAAGCGAATCAAGTATTGGTTGAGTGTTTGTGATTAACAGAAACTAAATTGCTTAGAATGTAAAAGGGAAAGGGAGAATTGCAGTAAACTAAAGAGCAGGAAAATAAAGAAGCTGAATCTTAAAGAGCAAGTAAAATAAAGTGCAGAAACTTAGATTGCAAGAAATGTGAATAACAGAAGCTTAAAGTGCAAGAAATGTAAATTGCTTGAATCATAAAAGGAATTGGGGATTGGGATTGCAGAATTTGAACAAGAAACAAGTAAATGGCATTAAACATAAGAGAGAAAATTGAAGTGCAGTGAAGGATCTTAACAGAAAAGTAAAATGACTTGAGAATTTAAAGAACTAGAAAGCAGTGCTTAAGTTGCAGCAAATTAAAAGGGGTTGAGATCTCAAGAGTGGAAGGGACTAGATAACAAGTCTAGATCTCAAATCCTTCCTTGATCCAACAAGAACAATTGCAAAAGAAGTAAAGAAAAGTCAATTGCAGAAACAAAGTAAATGAAGAAGCACTAAACAGTAATCCAAATTCAATTATGCAGAAAGAAAATAAACAAGGATCTCAAAGTGAGATTGAAACAGAATTTCTTCAATTCTCCACTCAAAATCCAAAGCAAGAAAATAAAAGAGAGTTCAAGTAAGAACAGGGAAGAAGAGAATTCAATTCTCCTTCCCAATTCTCCAAGAACAGAAAAAAATGCAGAAGCAAAAGCTCAAAATCAAAATGCAAATAAAAAAAGAAAATTCAAAATGAAGTCTAAAGCTCCTAATTACATCAAACTAACTCCTATTTATACACTTTCTATTCTTGGATATTGGAATTTGGATGGGCTTTTGATTTGGTGAAGAAATGAATTAAATTGGACTTTTGGTTAAATTTTCAGCCCATGGGTAATATGCTTCCAGGGGAGTGCTCAGCTCACAAAGTGAGCTGAGCTTTGACACTTAGTGTGAGGAGGCCTTGCATAGCGTGCTTTGCTGCTTGGGATGCATCAGGGGAGAGCTCAGCTCACTTTGTGAGCTGAGCGCTAGTGCCTTAGCGCAAATTTGTGCGCGCATTGTGCTGCCCAGGAACCGTGTCTTGCTGTATTGTATGTTGCCCATGGATAGCGCTCAGCTCACTTTGTGAGCTGAGCTTTGGGGCGTCTTGGTCCCTTGAAATATTTTGCGTGCCAAGTCTTTGACAACTTCATGGTATCGCTCAATTGGTGCTAGGAGCGCACCTTCCTTGTTGAAGCCTCTGTGTTCGAAACTTGCTGGGAGCATTTTGGCCAATTTTGGCTTATTTTCCTTGCAAGGAGCGCTCCACACTCTCCCTTGGGTCATGGGTTCAAGCCTTGGAGCATGCATTTGCAAATCATTTTTCTTTGAATTTCTTCCTTAGCGCTCTCGATAATGCTCACTTTGTGAGCTGAGCTTGGTCTTCTTTTCCTTATTTTTTTGCCTTCATGTTGTGCTCAGCTCACAAAGTGAGCTGAGCTTTATGCCTTGGTCCCTTGAGGATAAGTGTAGCGCTCACTTAGTGAGCTTTGGAGGGAGCTTCATGGTTTTGTTGCACCACACTTCCTCTTTTCTTGGCCAACTTTTTCTTCTTTGAGCCACACTTCTTAGGCCACGCTTTCTTCTTTTCTTCTTTTCTTCACCTACAATTAATCAAAACAACCAATCAAAGTATCACCAAATTCACAAGGTTTACAAATCATAAAAATGCAATTAAATTTGGCCTAAACCTCATGATTTAGTATCAATTATATGGTGGTTGTTTGATTAAGAGAAGTTATGCAATTCCATTCCAAATTACTTACTTAGAGTACAAGAAAGTGTATAAAACCAAATGAAAATGAAGGAAAAGACTATTAAAAAGGGTATATGATGACTTGTCATCAGTGGTCACCTAAAGGCGAGCCATAATGGCCTCATCTTCGGCAAGCTCCTCCAGTTTTTTTTTTCGTTGTGCTGACCCTCGTTCTTTAAATGACGCCATCCCAAGGAGGACACTTAAAGGCGAGCCGTAATGGCCTCATCTTTGGCAAGCTCCTCCGATTTTTTTCACATTTTTTTCGGGTTTTTTTTTCTTTTTTTATACAATGTTTTGACCCTCGTTCTTTAAATGACGCTATCCAAAGGAGGACACCTAAAGGTGAGCCGTAATGGCCTCATCTTTGGCAAGCTCCTTCGGTTTTTTTTTCCATTTTTTTTTATTATACGTTGTGTTGACCCTCGTTTTTTAAATGACGCTATCCTGAGGAGGACACCCAAGGCGAGCCTTAATGGCCTCATCTTCGGCAGGCTCCTCCGTTTTTTTTTTTTTTTTTTTTTTGTAGTTTCGAAACGAATTTTAGTACTCAAACAATAAGAAAGTATTATATACTGTTAATATCGTATTTAAGAGTACTTTAACGTAATTAAGTATGTACCAACTAACTTAGTTTCCTTTGTACCTTTAGATTGGTTAACCGAACGAATACCGAGTCCTTTCACGTATTTAGTTAGTTTTTGTTTTCTTTTTCCGATCACTTTGATCCGTTTCTACAGAACAGTAGTGTACGGCTTCTACTCCGGTAATTCCGAGCGGAAACCCACAGGAGGAGCCCTATCGCAGTAAATTTCTTGCTCCCAGTCGTATTGCATATTATTTTTTTTACTTTTTTTTTTGGCCTCCTCGGACGGCTTCTACTCCGATAATACCGAGCGGAAATCCACAGGAGGAGCTCTATCGCAGTAAATTTCTTGCTCCCAGTTTTTTTGCAATTTTTTTTTACTTTTTTTTTGGCCTCCTCGAACGGTTTCTACTCCGATAATGCCGAGCGGAAATCCACAGGAGGAACCCTATCGCAGTAAATTTCTTGCTCCCAGTCGTGTTACATTTTTTTTTAAATTTTTTTTAGCCCTTTTTTTGACACTTTTTTTGGCCTCCTCGAACGGTTTCTACTCCGGTAATGCCGAGCGGAAATCCACAGGAGGAACCCTATCGCAGTAAATTTCTTGCTCCCAGTTTTGTTGCATTTTTTTTTCATTTTTTTTGAGCCTTTTTTTTGACACTTTTTTTAGCCTCCTCGAACGGTTTCTACTCCGGTAATGCCGAGCGGAAATCCAAAGGAGGAGCCCTATCGCAGTAAATTTCTTGCTCCCAGTTTTGTTGCATTTTTTTTTATTTTTTTATTTGGCCTTTTTTTTTGGCTTCCTCGGACGTCTTCTACTCCGGTAATACCGAACGGAAATCCACAGGAGAAGCCCTATCGCAGTAAATTTCTTGCTCCCAATCGTCTTGCATTTTTTTTTCTTTCCCTTTCTTTTGACTCTTTTTTTGTCCTCCTCGAACGGTTTCTACGCCGGTAATGCCGAGCGGAAATCCACAGGGTGAGCACTATCGCAGTAAATTTTTTGCTCCCAGTCTTGTTGCATTTTTTTTTATTTTTTTTATTAGGCCTTTTTTTTGGTTTCCTCGGACGGCTACTACTCCGGTAATACCGAGCGGAAATCCACAGGAGGAGCCCTATCGCAGTAAATTTCTTGCTCCCAGTCGTCTTGCATTTTTTTTTTTGTCTCCTTGCACGGCTTCTACTCCGGCAATGCCGAGCGGAAATTCACAGGAGGAGCTCTATCGGAGTAAATTTCTTGCTCCCAGTCGTGTTACA
>NC_029790.2:67987460-67993161 GCF_000816755.2 Arachis ipaensis
TTTTTTTTTTTTTTTTTTTTTTTTTTTTTTTTTTTTTTTTTTTTTTTTTTACATTGTGGTTCTTTAAATTCTTTAAATGAGGCTATCTCGAGGAGGACACTTAAAGGCGAGCCGTAACGGCCTCATCTTCGGCACGTTCCTCTGTTTTTTTTTGCTGACTTGTGCTGACCCTCGTTCTTTAAATGACGCTATCCCGAGGTGGATGATGGTGTGAAAACGAATTTCAACATCCAATCTAACCGGCAAGTGTACCGGGTTGCATTAAGTAATAATAACTCACATGAGTCGGCAGGCTCCTTTGGTTTTTTTTCCGGATTATTTTTTTTATTTTTTTTTACGTTGTTCTGACCCTCGTTTTTTAAATGACGCTATCACGAGTGGGACACCTAAAGGCGAGCCGTAATGGCCGCATCTTTGGCAAGCTCCTCCTGTTTTTTTCTCAGTTTTCTTTCCCTTTCTTTTTTTTTACGTTCTGCTAACCCTCGTTCTTTAAATGACGCTATCCCGAAGAGGACACCTAAAGGCAAGCCATAATGGCCTCATCTTCTGCAGGCTCCTTCGGTTTTTTTTTCCGGTTTATTTTTTTATTTTTTTTTTACGTTGTTTTGACCCTCGTTCTTTAAATGACGCTATCCCGAGGAGGAAACCTAAAGGCGAGCCGTAATGGCCTCATCTTTGGCAAGCTCCTCCGTTTTTTTTCACAGTTTTTTTCCCGATTTTTTTTTAATTTTTTTTTACGTTCTGCTGACCCTCGTTCTTTAAATGACGCCATCCCAAGGAGGACACTTAAAGGCGAGCCGTAATGGCCTCATCTTTGGCAAGCTCCTCCGATTTTTTTCACAGTTTTTTTTCCGGTTTTTTTTCTTTTTTTATACATTGTTTTTACCCTCGTTCTTTAAATGACGCTATCCAAAGGAGGACACCTAAAGGCGATCTGTAATGGCCTCATCTTTGGCAAGCTCCTTCGGTTTTTTTCACAGTTTTTTTCCCGATTTTTTTAAAATTTTTTTTACATTGTGCTGACCCTCGTTCTTTAAATGACGCTATTCCGAGGAGGACACCTAAAGGCGAGCCATAATGGCCTCATCTTCGGCAGGCTCCTCCATTTTTTTTTTGTTTACGTTGTGTTGACCCTCGTTCTTTAAATGACACGTTCTAGAGGAGGACACCTAAAGGCGAGCCGTAATGGCCTCATCTTCGGCAAGCTCCTCCGATTTTTTTCTTCCTTTTTTTTAACGTTGTTTTGACCCTCGTTCTTTAAATGACGCTATCTCGAGGAGGACACCTAAAGGCGAGCCATAATGGCCTCATCTTCGGCAGGCTCCTCCGGTTTTTTTATTTCCTTTTTTTTGCGTTGTGCTGACCGTCGTTCTTTAAATGACGCTATCCCGAAGAGGACACCTAAAGGCGAGCCGTAATGGCCTCATCTTCGGCAAGCTCCTCCGATTTTTTTCTTCCTTTTTTTTTACGTTGTTTTGACCCTCGTTCTTTAAATGACGCTATCGCGAGGAGGACACCTAAAGGCGAGCCATAATGGCCTCATCTTCGGCAGGCTCCTCCGGTTTTTTTATTTCCTTTTTTTTACCTTGTTCTGACCGTCGTTCTTTAAATGACGCTATCCCGAAGAGGACACCTAAAGGCGAGCCGTAATGGCCTCATCTTTGGCAAGCTCCTCCGGTTTTTTTTTTCCTTTTTTTTAACGTTGTTTTGACCCTAGTTCTTTAAATGACGCTATCTCGAGGAGGACACCTAATGGCGAGCCATAATGGCCTCATCTTCGGCCGGCTCCTCCTGTTATTTTTTTCCGGTTTTTGTTTACGTTGTTCTGACCCTCGTTCTTTAAATGATGCTATCCCGAGGAGGACACCTAAAGGCGTGCCGTAATGGCCTCATCGTTGGCAAGCTCCTCCGTTTTTTTCACAGTTTTTTCCCCGATTTTTATTAATTTTTTTTACGTTGTGCTGACCCTCGTTCTTTAAATGACGCGTTCCCGAGGAGGACACCTAAAGGCGAGCCATAATGGCCTCATCTTCGGCAGGCTCCTCCGATTTTTTTTATTTCCTTTTTTTTTACCTTGTTCTGACCCTTGTTCTTTAAATGACGCTATCCCGAGGAGGACACCTAAAGGCGAGCCGTAATAGCCTCATCTTTGGCAAGCTCCTCCGGTTTTTTTTTCATTTTTTTTTAACGTTTTTTTGACCCTCGTTCTTTAAATGACGCTATCTCGAGGAGGACACCTAAAGGCGAGCCATAATAGCCTCATCTTCGGCAGGCTCCTCCGGTTTTTTTTTTCATTTTTTTTATTATACGTTATGCTGACCCTCGTTCTTTAAATGACGCTATCCCGAGGAGGACACCCAAAGGCGAGCCTTAATGGCCTCATCTTCGGCATGTGATGACAAGACATCTTTGCCTAGTTTCACTAGCCTTTTTCTTTTGTTTTTGATTGATTTATGCACTTTCCTGAGCCATAAGCAAGCCAATTGGTTAGATTTCCATGTTTCCTTTGATTCAATCAACCATGTATGAATTAATGCAATTTCATGAGAATTTATGCTATAATTGTCATATATTATGAAAGAATAACAAACTCATGATTTTAAGCAAAGCTTTGATGTGTTTGGTTGATTAATGATAGGTGAAAAGAGTTTTGAAGAAGGTTGAAGAAGGAAGGAATGGCTAGGAGCAAGAGAGAACAAAAAGTTTGAGGAAACGTTTGCCTCAAACTTTAGCTCAAACTTTTAAAAGAGTTGAAAACACTCCAGAGGAAAAAAAGCTTGAGCAAAAGTTTGACCTCAAACTTTAGCTCAAACTTTTGGGAGAAAAGCTTGAGCCAACGTTTGCCTCAAACTTTTTGGCAAACGTTGGCATCACAAAATCAATACCCTGGAGGAAAAAGCTTGCGCCAACGTTTGAGGTCAAACTTTTGCTCAAACGTTGGCGTCACTCTTGCACACCCTGGAGGAAAAAGCTTGCGCCAACGTTTGAGGTCAAAATTTTGCTCAAACATTGGCGCAACACACATTTACAAGGGGGCCAACGTTTGAGCAAAAGTTTGACCCCAAACTTTGGCTCAAACATTGGTAGCAGCAAGAATGGGGCAGCTGGTGTAAAAAGTTCCTGAAGGCGAGCCATAATGGCCTTATCTTCGGCAGGCTCCTCCGGGTTTTTTTTTTCATTGTGCTGATCCTCGTTCTTTAAATGACGCCACCCCAAGGAGGGCACTTAAAGGCGAGCCGTAATGGCCTCATCTTTGGCAAGCTCCTCCGATTTTTTTAACAGTTTTTTTCCCGGTTTTTTTTGGTTTTTTTTTTCATTGTGCTGACCCTCATTCTTTAAATGACGCTATCACGAGGAGGACACCTAAAGTCGAGCGGTAATGGCCTCATCTTCGGCAGGCTCATCCCATTTTTTTTTTCCTTTTTTTTTACGTTGTGCTGACCCTCGTTCTTTAAATGACGCTATCTGGAGGAGGACACCTAAAGGCGAGCCGCAATGGCCTCATCTTCGGCAGGCTCCTCCGGGGTTTTTTTTTTTTGTGCTGAACCTCGTTCTTTAAATGATGCTATCCTGAGGAGGACACCTTAAGGCGAGCCGTAACGGCCTCATCTTCGGCAGGCTCCTATGTTTTTTTTTTTTACGTTGTGCTGACCCTCGTTCTTTAAATGATGCTATCCCGAGGAGGACACCTAAAGGCGAGCCATGATGGCCTCATCTTCTGCAGACTCCTTCGGTTTTTTTTTCGGTTTATTTTTTTATTTTTTTTTACGTTGTGCTGACCCTCGTTCTTTAAATGACGCGTTCCCGAGGAGGACACCTAAAGGCGAGCCATAATGGCCTCATCTTCGGCAGGCTCCTCCGGTTTTCTTATTTCCTTTTTTTTTACCTTGTTCTGACCCTCGTTCTTTAAATGATGCTATCCCGAGGAGGACACCTAAAGGCGAGCCGTAATAGCCTCATCTTTGGCAAGCTTCTCCGGTTTTTTTTTTCTTTTTTTTTTAACGTTGTTTTGACCCTCGTTCTTTAAATGACGCTATCTCGAGGAGGACACCTAATGGCGAGCCATAATGCCCTCATCTTCGGCAGGCTCCTCCGGTTATTTTTTTTCCGGTTTTTTTTTTTAACGTTGTGCTGACCTTCGTTCTTAAATGACGCTATTCCGAGGAGGACACCTAAAGGCGAGCCGTAATGGCCTCATCTTTGGCAAGCTCCTCCGTTTTTTTTTCTTTTTTTTTACCTTGTTCTGACCCTCGTGCTTTAAATGATGCTATCCCGAGGAGGATCCCTAAAGGCGAGCCGTAATGGCCTCATCTTTGGCAAGCTCCTCCGTTTTTTTTTCTTTTTTTTTACCTTGTTCTGACCCTCGTGCTTTAAATGATGCTATCCCGAGGAGGATCCCTAAAGGCGAGCCGTAATGGCCTCATCTTTGGCAAGCTCCTCCGTTTTTTTTTCTTTTTTTTTACCTTGTTCTGACCCTCGTGCTTTAAATGATGCTATCCCGAGGAGGATCCCTAAAGGCGAGCCGTAATGGCCTCATCTTTGGCAAGCTCCTCCGTTTTTTTTTCTTTTTTTTTACCTTGTTCTGACCCTCGTGCTTTAAATGATGCTATCCCGAGGAGGATCCCTAAAGGCGAGCCGTAATGGCCTCATCTTTGGCAAGCTCCTCCGTTTTTTTTTCTTTTTTTTTACCTTGTTCTGACCCTCGTGCTTTAAATGATGCTATCCCGAGGAGGATCCCTAAAGGCGAGCCGTAATGGCCTCATCTTTGGCAAGCTCCTCCGTTTTTTTTTCTTTTTTTTTACCTTGTTCTGACCCTCGTGCTTTAAATGATGCTATCCCGAGGAGGATCCCTAAAGGCGAGCCGTAATGGCCTCATCTTTGGCAAGCTCCTCCGTTTTTTTTTCTTTTTTTTTACCTTGTTCTGACCCTCGTGCTTTAAATGATGCTATCCCGAGGAGGATCCCTAAAGGCGAGCCGTAATGGCCTCATCTTTGGCAAGCTCCTCCGTTTTTTTTTCTTTTTTTTTTTAACGTTGTGCTGACCCTCGTTCTTTAAATGACGTGTTCCCGAGGAGGACACTTAAAGGCGAGCCATAATGGCCTCATCTTCGGCAGGCTCCTCCGGTTTTTTTATTTTCTTTTTTTTTACCTTGTTCTGACCCTCGTTCTTTAAATGATGCTATCCCGAGGAGGACACCTAAATGCGAGCCGTAATGGCCTCATCTTTGGCAAGCTCCTCCGGTTTTTTTTTCTTTTTTTTTAACGTTCTCGTTCTTTTCGTTCTTTAAATGACGCTATCTCGAGGAGGACACCTAATGGCGAGCCATAATGGCCTCATCTTCGGCAGGCTCCTCCGGTTATTTTTTTTTTCCGGTTTTTTTTTTTTAACGTTGTGCTGACCTTCATTCTTTAAATGACGTTATTCCGAGGAGGACACCTAAAGGCGAGCCATAATGGCCTCATCTTCGGCAGGCTCCTCCGGTTTGCCTATTTCCTTTTTTTTTACCTTGTTCTGACCTTCGTTCTTTAAATGATGCTATCCCGAGGAGGACACCTAAAGGCGAGTCGTAATGGCCACATCTTTGGCAAGCTTCTCCGGTTTTTTTTTTTCTTTTTTTTTTAACGTTGTTTTGACCCTCGTTCTTTAAATGACGCTATCTCGAGGAGGACACCTAATGGCGAGCCATAATGGCCTCATCTTA
>NC_029790.2:67993489-68000012 GCF_000816755.2 Arachis ipaensis
CCTAAAGGCGAGCCGTAATGGCCTCATCTTCGGCAGGCTCCTCCGGGGTTTTTTTTTTTGTGCTGAACCTCGTTCTTTAAATGATGCTATCCTGAGGAGGACACCTTAAGGCGAGCCGTAACGGCCTCATCTTCGGCAGGCTCCTATGTTTTTTTTTTTACGTTGTGCTGACCCTCGTTCTTTAAATGACGCTATCCCGAGGAGGACACCTAAAGGCGAGCCATAATGGCCTCATCTTCGGCAGGCTCCTCCATTTTTTTTTTTTACATTGTGCTGACCCTCATTCTTTAAATGAGGCTATCTCGAGGAGGACACCTAAAGGTGAGCCATAATGGCCTTATCTTCGGCAGATTCCTCCGGGGTTTTTTTTTCATTGTGCTGATCCTCGTTCTTTAAATGACAACACCCCAAGGAGGGCACTTAAAGGCGAGCCGTAATGGCCTCATCTTTGGCAAGCTCCTCCGATTTTTTTTCACAGTTTTTTTCCCGGTTTTTTTTGGTTTTTTTTTTCCTTGTGCTGACCCTCATTCTTTAAATGAGGCTATCTCGAGGAGGACCCCTAAAGGCGAGCCGTAATAGCCTCATCTTTGGCAAGCTCCTCCGATTTTTTTTCACAGTTTTTTTCCCGGTTTTTTTTGGTTTTTTTTTTCCTTGTGCTGACCCTCATTCTTTAAATGAGGCTATCTCGAGGAGGACCCCTAAAGGCGAGCCGTAATAGCCTCATCTTTGGCAAGCTCCTCCGATTTTTTTTCACAGTTTTTTTCCCGGTTTTTTTTGGTTTTTTTTTTCCTTGTGCTGACCCTCATTCTTTAAATGAGGCTATCTCGAGGAGGACCCCTAAAGGCGAGCCGTAATAGCCTCATCTTTGGCAAGCTCCTCCGATTTTTTTTCACAGTTTTTTTCCCGGTTTTTTTTGGTTTTTTTTTTCCTTGTGCTGACCCTCATTCTTTAAATGAGGCTATCTCGAGGAGGACCCCTAAAGGCGAGCCGTAATAGCCTCATCTTTGGCAAGCTCCTCCGATTTTTTTTCACAGTTTTTTTCCCGGTTTTTTTTGGTTTTTTTTTTCCTTGTGCTGACCCTCATTCTTTAAATGAGGCTATCTCGAGGAGGACCCCTAAAGGCGAGCCGTAATAGCCTCATCTTTGGCAAGCTCCTCCGATTTTTTTTCACAGTTTTTTTCCCGGTTTTTTTTGGTTTTTTTTTTCCTTGTGCTGACCCTCATTCTTTAAATGAGGCTATCTCGAGGAGGACCCCTAAAGGCGAGCCGTAATAGCCTCATCTTTGGCAAGCTCCTCCGATTTTTTTTCACAGTTTTTTTCCCGGTTTTTTTTGGTTTTTTTTTTCCTTGTGCTGACCCTCATTCTTTAAATGAGGCTATCTCGAGGAGGACCCCTAAAGGCGAGCCGTAATAGCCTCATCTTTGGCAAGCTCCTCCGATTTTTTTTCACAGTTTTTTTCCCGGTTTTTTTTGGTTTTTTTTTTCCTTGTGCTGACCCTCATTCTTTAAATGAGGCTATCTCGAGGAGGACCCCTAAAGGCGAGCCGTAATAGCCTCATCTTTGGCAAGCTCCTCCGATTTTTTTTCACAGTTTTTTTCCCGGTTTTTTTTGGTTTTTTTTTTCCTTGTGCTGACCCTCATTCTTTAAATGAGGCTATCTCGAGGAGGACCCCTAAAGGCGAGCCGTAATAGCCTCATCTTTGGCAAGCTCCTCCGATTTTTTTTCACAGTTTTTTTCCCGGTTTTTTTTGGTTTTTTTTTTCCTTGTGCTGACCCTCATTCTTTAAATGAGGCTATCTCGAGGAGGACCCCTAAAGGCGAGCCGTAATAGCCTCATCTTTGGCAAGCTCCTCCGATTTTTTTTCACAGTTTTTTTCCCGGTTTTTTTTGGTTTTTTTTTTCCTTGTGCTGACCCTCATTCTTTAAATGAGGCTATCTCGAGGAGGACCCCTAAAGGCGAGCCGTAATAGCCTCATCTTTGGCAAGCTCCTCCGATTTTTTTTCACAGTTTTTTTCCCGGTTTTTTTTGGTTTTTTTTTTCCTTGTGCTGACCCTCATTCTTTAAATGAGGCTATCTCGAGGAGGACCCCTAAAGGCGAGCCGTAATAGCCTCATCTTTGGCAAGCTCCTCCGATTTTTTTTCACAGTTTTTTTCCCGGTTTTTTTTGGTTTTTTTTTTCCTTGTGCTGACCCTCATTCTTTAAATGAGGCTATCTCGAGGAGGACCCCTAAAGGCGAGCCGTAATAGCCTCATCTTTGGCAAGCTCCTCCGATTTTTTTTCACAGTTTTTTTCCCGGTTTTTTTTGGTTTTTTTTTTCCTTGTGCTGACCCTCATTCTTTAAATGAGGCTATCTCGAGGAGGACACCTAAAGTCGAGCGGTAATGGCCTCATCTTCGGCAGGCTCATCCCATTTTTTTTCCTTTTTTTTTTACGTTGTGCTGACCCTCGTTCTTTAAATGACGCTATCTGGAGGAGGACACCTAAAGGCGAGCCGTAAGCGCCTCGTCTTCAACAGGCTTCTCCATTTTTTTCTGGTTTTTTCCTTTTTTTATACGTTATGCTGACCCTCGTTCTTTAAATGACGCTATCCCGAGGAGGATACCTAAAGGCGAGCCGTAATGGCCTCATCTTTGGCAAGCTCCTCCGATTTTTTTTCACAGTTTTTTTCCCGGTTTTTTTTGGTTTTTTTTTTTCATTGTGCTGACCCTCATTCTTTAAATGACGCTATCCCGAGGAGGACACCTAAAGTCGAGCGGTAATGGCCTCATCTTCGGCAGGCTCATCCCATTTTTTTTCCTTTTTTTTTTACGTTGTGCTGACCCTCGTTCTTTAAATGACGCTATCTGGAGGAGGACACCTAAAGGCGAGCCGTAATGGCCTCATCTTCGGCAGGCTCCTCCGGGGTTTTTTTTTTGTGCTGAACCTCGTTCTTTAAATGATGCTATCCTGAGGAGGACACCTTAAGGCGAGCCGTAACGGCCTCATCTTCGGCAGGCTCCTATGTTTTTTTTTTACGTTGTGCTGACCCTCGTTCTTTAAATGACGCTATCCCGAGGAGGACACCTAAAGGCGAGCCATAATGGCCTCATCTTCTGCAGACTCCTTCGGTTTTTTTTTCGGTTTATTTTTTTATTTTTTTTACGTTGTGATGACCCTCGTTCTTTAAATGACGCGTTCCTGAGGAGGACACCTAAAGTCAAGCCGTAATGGCCTCAACTTTGGCAAGCTCCTCCGGTTTTTTTTTCCTTTTTTTTTTAAACGTTGTTTTGACCCTCGTTATTTAAATGACGCTATCTCGAGGAGGACACCTAAAGGCGAGCCATAATGGCCTCATATTCGGCACGCTCCTCCATTTTTTTGTTTTCCATTTCTTTTTTTTTTTTACGTTGTGCTTACCCTCGTTCTTTAAATGACGCTATCCCAAGGAGGACACCTAAAGGCGAGCCATAATGGCCTCATCTTCTACAGGCTCCTTCGGTTTTTTTTTTTCCGGTTTATTTTTCTTATTTTTTTTTACGTTGTTCTGACCCTCGTTCTTTAAATGACGCTATCCCGAGGAAGACACCTAAAGGCGAGCCGTAACGGCCTCATCTTTGGCACGCTCCTCCATTTTTTTATTTTCCGTTTTTTTTTAACGTTGTGCTGACCCTCGTTCTTTAAATAACGCTATCCCGAGGAGGACACCTAAAGGCGAGCCATAATGGCCTCATCTTCGACAGTCTCCTCCGGTTTTTTTATTTTTTTATTTTTTTTTTACATTGTGCTGACCCTCGTTCTTTAAATGAGGCTATCTCGAGGAGAACACCTAAAGGCGAGCCGTAATGGCCTTATCTTCGGTAGGCTCCTCCGGTTTTTTTTTTTTCATTGTGCTGACCCTCGTTCTTTAAATGACGCCATCCCAAGGAGGACACTTAAAGGCGAGCCGTAATGGCCTCATTTTTGGCAAGCTCCTCCGATTTTTTTTCACAGTTTTTTTCCTGGTTTTTTTTTGGTTTTTTTTTGTTGTGATGACCCTCATAGGACAACGTAAAAAAAAAAACACCTGAGGAGCCTATCGAAGATGAGGCCATTACGGTTCGCCCGTAAGTATCCTCCTCGGGATAGCGACATTTAAAGAACGAGTGTCAGCAGAACATAAAATAAAAAAAAGGGAAAAAATCGAGAAAAAACTGTGAAAAAAAATTGGAGTAGCTTGCCAAAGATGAGGCCATTACGGCTTGCCTTTAGGTGTCCTCCTCAAGATAGCGTCATTTAAAGAACGAGGGTCAGCACAACGTAAAAAAAAAAAAAGAAAAAAAAAAAGAACACCTGAGGAGCCTGCCGAAGATGAGGCCATTACGGCTAGCCCTTAGGTGTCCTCCTCGAGATAGCGTCATTTAAAGAACGAGAGTCAGCAGAACGTAAAATAAAAAAAACCAGAGGAGCCTGCCGAAGATGAGGTCATTACGACTCGCCTTTAGGTGTCCTCCTTGGGATAGCGTCATTTAAAGAATGAGTGTCAGCACAACGTAAAAAAAAAAAACCGTGAGGAGCCTGCCGAAGATGAGGCCGTTACGGCTCGCCTTTAGGTGTCCTCCTCGGGATAGCGTCATTTAAAGAACGAGGGTCAGCACAACATAAAAAAAAATGGAGGATCCTGCCGAAGATGAGACCATTATGGCTCGCCTTTAGCTGTCCTCCTCGGGATAGCGTCATTTAAAGAACGAGTATCAGCACAACGTAAAAAAAAAGGGGGAAAAACTGAGAAAAAACTGTGAAAAAAAATCGGAGGAGCTTGCCAAAGATGAGGCCATTACGGCTTGCCTTTAGGTGTCCTCCTCAGGATAGCGTTATTTAAAGAACGAGGGTCAGCACAATGTAAAAAAAAAAAAAACACCTAAGGAGCCTGCTGATGATGAGGCCATTACGGCTCGCCTTTAGGTGTCCTCCTCACGATAGCGTCATTTAAAGAACGAGAGTCAGCAGAACGTAAAAAAAAAAACACCGGAGGAGCCTGCCGAAGATGAGGCCATTACGGCTCGCCTTTAGGTGTCCTCCTCACGATAGCGTCATTTAAAGAACGAGAGTCAGCAGAACGTAAAAAAAAAAACACCGGAGGAGCCTGCCGAAGATGAGGCCATTACGGCTCGCCTTTAGGTGTCCTCCTCACGATAGCGTCATTTAAAGAACGAGAGTCAGCAGAACGTAAAAAAAAAAACACCGGAGGAGCCTGCCGAAGATGAGGCCATTACGGCTCGCCTTTAGGTGTCCTCCTCACGATAGCGTCATTTAAAGAACGAGAGTCAGCAGAACGTAAAAAAAAAAACACCGGAGGAGCCTGCCGAAGATGAGGCCATTACGGCTCGCCTTTAGGTGTCCTCCTCACGATAGCGTCATTTAAAGAACGAGAGTCAGCAGAACGTAAAAAAAAAAACACCGGAGGAGCCTGCCGAAGATGAGGCCATTACGGCTCGCCTTTAGGTGTCCTCCTCACGATAGCGTCATTTAAAGAACGAGAGTCAGCAGAACGTAAAAAAAAAAACACCGGAGGAGCCTGCCGAAGATGAGGCCATTACGGCTCGCCTTTAGGTGTCCTCCTCACGATAGCGTCATTTAAAGAACGAGAGTCAGCAGAACGTAAAAAAAAAAACACCGGAGGAGCCTGCCGAAGATGAGGCCATTACGGCTCGCCTTTAGGTGTCCTCCTCACGATAGCGTCATTTAAAGAACGAGAGTCAGCAGAACGTAAAAAAAAAAACACCGGAGGAGCCTGCCGAAGATGAGGCCATTACGGCTCGCCTTTAGGTGTCCTCCTCACGATAGCGTCATTTAAAGAACGAGAGTCAGCAGAACGTAAAAAAAAAAACACCGGAGGAGCCTGCCGAAGATGAGGCCATTACGGCTCGCCTTTAGGTGTCCTCCTCAGGATAGCGTTATTTAAAAAACGAGGGTCAGCAAAACGGAAAAAAAAAAAAAAAAAACACCTGAGGAGCCTGCCGAAGATGAGGCCATTACGTCTCGCCCTTAGGTGTCCTCCTCGAGATAGCGTCATTTAAAGAACGAGAGTCAGCAGAACGTAAAATAAAAAAAAAACCGGAGGAGCCTGCCGAAGATGAGGCCATTACGGCGCGTGTTTAGGTGTCCTCCTCGGGATAGCATCATTTAAAGAATGAGTGTCAGCACAACGTAAAAAAAAAAAAACCATGAGGAGCCTGCCGAAGATGAGGCCGTTACAGCTCGCCTTTAGGTGTCCTCCTCGGGATAGCGTCATTTAAAGAACGAGGGTCAGCACAACATTAAAAAAAAAACGGAGGAGCCTGCCGAAGATGAGACCATTATGGCTCGCCTTTAGGTGTCCTCCTCGGGATAGCGTCATTTAAAGAACGAGTATCAGAACAACGTAAAAAAAAAGGGAAAAAACCGAGAAAAAACTGTGAAAAAAAATCGGAGGAGCTTGCCAAAGATGAGGCCTTTACGGCTTGCCTTTAGGTGTCCTCCTCAGGATAGCGTCATTTAAAGAACGAGGGTCAGCACAACGTAAAA
>NC_029790.2:68000044-68000833 GCF_000816755.2 Arachis ipaensis
AACCTTCTAAGAGTTCTCTGGTCAGTTTCAGATAAAACAGGAATGGATCTCCCTGTACCTGACATACAAACAAAACAAAAGAAACACCACCAGTAACACTTCAATCTATTGCTAGAATGAAGTTTAGTTTAAGCAAAATTTCAAACAGTTAGTGTGTCAGTCAAAAATTAGAAAAACAGAAAAGAAAAAGTGCTTGATCTAAACTACCACCTCACTTAATAATTGTCAATCTATTCAATCCCCGGCAACGGTGCCAAAAACTTGATGTGCGGAAAACGATCCGACACAAAACTCATCGGCAAGTGCACCGGGTCGCATCAAGTAATAATAACTCACGTGAGTGAGGTCGATCCCACAGGGATTGAAGTATTGAGCAATTTTAGTTTAGTGGTTGATTTAGTCAAGCAAATCAAGAGTTGATTGAGTGATTTGTGATTACCAGAATTTAAATTGCATGGAAAATAAAGGGAGAGGGGTAGATTGCAGAAAATTAAAGAGCAAAGAAAGTAAATAAGCTGAATCTTAAAGTGCAAGTAATATAAATTGCAGAAACTTAGATCGCAAGAAATGTAAATTGCAGAATCTTAAAGTGCAAGAAATGTAAATGGCTTGAATTGTAAAGGGAATTAGGAATTGGATTTGCAGAAATTAAACAGAGAAAAGTAAATCTCAACAAGTAGATAAGTAAAAGAGGAATTAAAATGAAATGGATCTCAACTGGAAACGTAAATTGCTTGAAGAAGCGTTCAACAGAGAAATTAAAATGAAAACTCTAGATCTCAGGACCCA
>NC_029790.2:68002509-68002672 GCF_000816755.2 Arachis ipaensis
CCCAGAGGAAGAGAATTCAATTCTCCTTCCCAGGAACTCTCAAATTCTAAAAGCAACTACTAAGGTGAGCTCTCTACTGCATGTATTGAAAATTCTAAAAAGGAAGCTCTCTGAAACTTCAAATCCTAAGCTATTTATACACTTTCTTCCCATGATCATTAAG
>NC_029790.2:68004379-68004609 GCF_000816755.2 Arachis ipaensis
CTACTTTATACAGAAATGATGCATGCTTTCTTTGTAGTAAGGAGCAGGTCCACCTTTCATGTATCAGGCTTTTTCTTGCTTTTTTCATTTGCTTGGGTGTTGGTGTTCCTTGTGTCCATGTCTGTTGTCTGTTGACCCCGCCAAAACCTAGCTTTATTCATCGCCTCCTCTACTCTATCTTCAAGTCTCATAGCCTTGCTTACTTCTATCTCACTTTTCCCTTTGAAGAA
>NC_029790.2:68014609-68027555 GCF_000816755.2 Arachis ipaensis
CGCTGTGCGCGCTGCAACGGATGCTGGTGAGGTTGCAACGGATGCTGGTGACGTTGCAACGGAAGCTGGGGGCGTTGCAGCTGAGGCAGATCGCGTTGCAACGGATGCTGGGGTCGTTGCAACGGATGCTGCGCGCGTTGCAACGTTGGCTGGGGGAGTTGCAGCGGAGGCAGGTCGCGTTGCAACGGATGCTGGTGACGTTGCAACGTTGGCTGGGTGCGTTGCAACGGATGCTGGGGACGTTGCAACGGAGGCAGGGCGCATCGCAACGTTGGCTGGGGGCGTTGCAACGTTGGCTGGGGGCGTTGCAACGGATGCCGAGCGCGTTGCAACGTTGGCTGGTGACGTTGCAACAGAGGCAGGGCGCGTTGCAACGGATGCTGGTGACGTTGCAACGTTGGCTAGGGGCGTTGCAACGTTGGCTGGTGACGTTGCAACAGAGGCAGGGCGCGTTGCAACGGATGCTGGTGACGTTGCAACGGAAGCTGGGGGCGTTGCAGCGGAGGCAGGTCGCGTTGCAACGGATGCTGGTGACGTTGCAACGTTGGCTAGGGGCGTTGCAACGTTGGCTGGTGACGTTGCAACAGAGGCAGGGCGCGTTGCAACGGATGCTGGTGACGTTGCAACGGAGGCAGGGCGCGTTGCAACGTTGGCTGGGGGCGTTGCAACGGAGGCAGGTCGCGTTGCCACGGTTGCTGGTGTCGTGCGCTTCCGCTTGCCTGCATGCGCCTAGGCGTGCGGGGCGCGGTTCGTGCGGTTGTGCTGTGTTTGCGGACCGTGGTGGCGGATGAGGGGTGTGTGGGTTGTTCGTGTGGCTTTATCTAGACGGTGCAGCTGTTCGGTTATCGTCCGAAGCACCTTACGCTTCGGGCTGTCCCTCGAGTCTCTTTTGTCCCTTCCCTTGAAACCTGCCCAGCGGCGTTGGCTCGGCCCTCCCGTATGCTTCCGCTTGCCTGCACGCGTCTTGGCGTGCGGGGCGCGGTTCGTCTGGGAGTGCTGGATTTGCGGACCATGTTGGCGGATGAGTGGTGTTTGGGTCTTGAGTGCTGTCTGGCTCCTTGCCTCGCGCAACGAACGGGCGCACCGGATCCTCTCCATGTGTGGGCTCGAGCTACCGTGCTCGTTCCCCTGTTGTGCGGCTCCTGTGTTTCCTACCCCGTGGTGTGGTATCCCTGCCTTGCCCCAACCTTTCCTCTCCGGAGTCTGATGCCAAGGCATCTTAGGCTAGTTTCACTAGCCTTTTTCTTTTATTTTTAGTTGTTTTATGCATTTTCTTGAGCCTTAAGTAATCATTTGGGCCAAATAGTCATGCTTGTCTTAAATCATTCAACATGAAGATTTTGATGCAAATTCCATGAGTTTTTAGTTATATTACTTGAATGCTATGAATGGAAGATTTCTCATGAAATTTTGCAAGACTTTGATGCAATTGTTTGGATGATTTCAGGGAAGAAGAGGCTAGGCAAGGAAGCAACAAAATCAATAAAGGAAGCTTGAATATCACATGTGGAGTTTAAGTTCCAGTTTAAGCTTAAACTGGAACTTAAACTACCAAGACATATAATGCTGGAATTGAAGTTTAACCTCCAGTTTAACCTTAAACTGGAGGTTAAACGCCAGAAGTGAGAATCTCACCAGGGGAGCATTTCCACGCTTTGCCGATCGTGCAATTTCCTAAATCGTAGCATACCAAAAATATGCACATCAAGTTTATGGCGCCGTTGCCGGGGATTGGTTTCAAGTTAAATAGGACCTCACTCATGTGATATTCAAGCTTCCTTTATTGACTTTGTTGCTTCCTTGCCTAGCCTCTTCTTCCCTGAAATCATCCAAACAATTGCATCAAAGTCTTGCAAAATTTCATGAGAAATCTTCCATTCATAGCATTCAAGTAATATAACTAAAAACTCATGGAATTTGCATCAAAATCATACTGTTTGGATGGTTCATTGCTTTGTTCTTCTTTTAACCATTCTTGGTTACTTTAAGCTCAAGAAAATGCATAAAACATCTAAAACTATCAAAAAAATGCTAGTGAAACTAGCCTAAGATGCCTTGGCATCAGTAACTAAATGCACAAAATCATACGAACATGCAATCAAATATGCAGATGCAACAATGAACAAATAAAGAAAATAAGACATTGGTGTTGAGAAGAAAATAACTAACCCATGGAGATCGGTATCGACCTCCCCACACTTAAAGATTGCACCGTCCTTGGTGCATGCAGAGATATGCAGGTGGACGGGCTGCTACAACTGATACTTTTCTCTAGAGATTGTCTAGATGGACTTGTTTGTCTCCCTTTTTAGAAGTTTTCCTTTTCCCTTCTTTGGTGGCCAACCTGAAAGAAGAGGAAAAAGAAGAAAAAGTAACCCAGAAATAAAGATAAGAAAATAAATAAATTCTGAGTGGGTTAATGCCAAATAATGGGGGTCTTAATTACATGGTAGCTACAACATGCAAGTGAGAAAACAATAGAAGCACATGGCATACCAGTGGTGCAAAATTTGCAATAAAGGGGAGGAGTGTAAGTAATGAAAGACAGTATAAGTTCATATCAATGTAAAAAGGAGCACAGGTATAAAAGATTGGCATTGATTTAAATAATATTACCCAATTAGAATAAAACAAGTCACAAAGCACCCAAAATAATACAAGAGAAGATGCAACAGTTAAATAAGAAAATTTAACACCAACGGAAAAAAAATAAATTTAGAAAAGAAAATAAAAATATGCACAAAATTAAAATGCAATGAATGAAAGTATACAAATTAAGTAAAATAGAATGAAGGTGAAAAAGAATGAGAAGTGAAAGAGATAAAGTAAGAAAGAAAGAAGAAAGAAGGAAAGATAGAAGAAATTAGGATTAGAAAAGAAAAGATAAGATAATTGGCGCTGATTTGGATAAGTTGTGCGGCGCAGGCGACGTGGACGTGTGAGTGACGCGGTCGCGTGGTGTGCGATAAGGTCAGGTGACGCAGACGCGTGGGTCACGCGATCGCGTGTCTGATTTGTGCGATTGGCGCGAGTGCAGCCTCGCGTTCGCGCAACTCTCTGTTCGAAACTCTTTTTGCCAAATTTTTGGGTGACGCGGTTGCGTGGTTGATGCAATCGCGTGGATGGCCATTTTTGAAAAACGACGCGGCCGCGTGGGGAATGCGTTCGCGTGGGAGGGCTTGGGCTTCCAGCATGAGTCCAACCCCATTCCAGCCCAACATACTTCCATACACCCCCTTTACGTCGATTTTACAGAGCCACGCGTTAGCGTGGGTGACGCGGACGCGTGGGAGGCTCTTTCGCAAACGACGCGAATGCGTCAGCAATGCGGTCGTGTGATCATATTTGTGCCTAAGGCACGCCTCCAGCCACGCTTTCGCGTGACTCTCTATTCACTTTTCTTTTCTTCCTAATGCACCTGTGACGCGGACGCGTCAGCGACGCTTACGCGTCGCGTGCGTATTTTTTTTTTAATGTAAAAAATACAGAATGCAGAATGCAGATGCTTATGCAAATTTTATGAATGACCACTAATAAAAATGAAAATAAAATAAAAAAAACTAAGAATAAAAATAAAAGATCATACCATGGTAGGTTGTCTCCCACCTAGCACTTTTAGTTATTGTCCTTAAGTTGGACATTTGGAGAGTCCTTTGTTATGGTGGCTTGTGCTTGAACTCATCCAGGAATCTCCATCAATGTTTGTGATTCCAATGGCCTCCGGGGTCCCAAACTAGGCGCAGAAAGCCTTCAAGCATATTAAAGCAAGTGACAAGGCCCCAAGAGTGTTGATTTCCAGACTGAATTCCCGGGTCCCAAACCTTGCTTTTGCACCCGTCTTCTTGTTGATCATTAGTGTTCCAACCGGGTGGCAGGAAATCTAAATTCTCACTAAAGTGGCCAAACAACTTCCTAGACCCATTCAGTTGAGCTTTACACCAACCTTTGCATTTAAACTTTGAGCTTTCCACCATATTGAATCTTGCATGACGACTCCTACCACTAACCATCTCCCTCTTACTCTTAAAGCCACAAAGAGCTCTAAGCTGACCATTTGTTTCAAGCAAAGCATATTCAAGTGAGCTAATTAAGCTTAGAGATGAGAGATTTACCCACTTGAATGAAGGGATGGATGGTGATGGCTTTGGGGAAGAAGTCTCCAGCAACTTTGGCAAGGTGATTTCCAGCTCCATTCCCTTGGGCTCTTCTTTGACAACTTCCACCTCTTTGCAAGCTTCTTTAATTTCAACCTCTTTCTCTTGGTAGATTTCTTCCAATTCAGTCTCTTCTTCATTACTTACCAAGGGCATAGGAGGTTGTGCTTCTTCTTCTTCTTGAATATCCATCTCAAGTCCAATGGGAGAGGATTCAATTGTAGATAAGAATTTATTAATGATTGAATCCATCTCTTGATCATCCCCTTCAAAGTCTTCAACCATGATATGCTTTGGAGGTTGTACACCCTCCTCAACATCAATTTCAAACTCCTTAGAAGGGGGCTATATGACTTGAGTTTCCCATGGAGGTTCCGCATCTCCCAAGTCTTCAACTACTTCTTCCTCTTCAACGATCACGGCTTCCTCCAATTGTTCCAATACAAAATCGTGCCACTCACTGTCTACCGAAGTTTCTAGAGTCTCCTTCATGCTACGTTCTTCAGTAGATTCTCCACATGAAATCGTGGGGGTTCCTTGAGTGTTTAGATGTTGGGAAGCTAATTGATTTACTACCTCGGTTAAGGCAGTCTCTAATTCCAGTACATTCCTTTTCATCTTCGCTTGCCCTTGAAGAAGACCACGAAGGATGTCATCCATTGGAGATTGGGGTGGATATGAGGGTTCATTATTTTGGAGAAAGGGTTCATAATAGGAAGGTGGTTCTTCTTGATAAGGATATGGAGATGGTGAATATTGAGGTGGTAGTTCTGGGTGTGGTTCATATGGTGGTTGGTGTGGTGGATACAGGTTAGGATCATATGGTGGTGTTTGGTGGTAAGGGACTTGTGAGTATGGTGGTTCAAAGTTGTGTTGAGGAGATGGTTCATAAGCATATGGCGGGGCTTGTTGGTAACTACAAGGGGGTCCACCATAGTCATCATTTTGGTATGCATCACAGAATGGTTGTTGGTTATAGTGCATTGGAGGGGGTTGTTGCCAAGAGGGTTGATCAAATCCTTGTGGTTCCTCCCATCTTTGATTCTTCCAACCTTGATGCCTATTTTCATTATAGTTTCCATTCCTTACAACAACATTGGAACCAAACTTAAAGCGATGGGGGTGAGAACTGACGTTAGGATTTTTGCTAGTAAAGAATTTTATAAAAATAGTCGCGTTGTAGATATAGTTAGGAAAGATTGGGATTATTGAAGTTCAATTCAATTAGCAAAGATAACAATTATCAATCATGTTTGAGTTTGATAACTCCTGAGTTACTGATTTCTTAACCAAGACCAAAAAGGGAAAAGTAAATCTACTGGAATAAAAATGCCTTTAGATGGGAAGCAACAGTAACATAGATTAAAGAAAGCAATAATAAATTGAAATACCTTAATAACATTAAATTCAAAGAGTAATCTGTAACATAGAAGAATTCATAAACTAAATTGAGAGGACAAGTAATTAAAAAGGAATGTTGAACCTGATAAAAAGAGATAATCCTGAAAGCGAGAGGAGAGAACCTCTCTCAAAACTAAATCTAAATCATGAGAAGTGAATTATGCAGCCTCCTTATGAATGGATGCATTCCCCCACTTTATAGCCTCTAATCTGTGTGTTCTGGGCTGAAAACTGGGTCAAAAGCAGCCCAGAAATCGCTCCCTGCAATTTCTGTTACGTTCAGGTCACGGGCAAGTGACGCGGAGACGTCGTCCACGCGTCCGTGCGGATTGAAGTTCGCAGATGCGACACGGGCGCGTCATTCACGCGTTCGCGTCACCTAAATTCGGGGCAGATATGGCAAATTATATATCAAATCGAAGCCCCGGACGTTAGCTTTCCAACGCAACTAGAACCGTATTGTTTGGACCTCTGTAGCTAAAGTTATAGCCGTTTGAGTGCGAAGAGGTCAGGCTGGACAGCTTAGCAGTTTCTCCAACTTCTTGTATTCCTTCCACTTTTGCATGCTTCTTTTCTATCCTCTGAGCCATTCCTGCCCTGTAATCTCTGAAATCACTTAACACACATATCAAGGCATCTAATGGTAATAAGAGAGGATTAAACATAGGGAACTTAAGGCCAAAGAAGCATGTTTTCAATCAAAGCACATAATTAGGAAGGCAAATGTAAAACCATGCAAATAGTATGAATAAGTGGGTAAAGAGTTGATAAAAATCACTCAATTGAGCACAAGATAAACCATGAAATAGTGGTTTATCAAGAACTCATAATAGCAAATAAAAATTAAAAACGAAAATAAAAATAAATTTAAATTAAAAGGTTATTGAAATTTAAATTTTTGAATTTGAAAATTAAATTTTGAATTTTGATTTTTGAATTTTAAATTTTGAATTTTGAAAAAGTCAACAATATAAGATAAAGATTTGAAAAAGATTTAAATTTTGAAAAGGTTTGATTTTTAAAATTTTAAATTTAAATTTTGAAATTTGAATTTTAAATTTTGGAATTTAATTGAAATTTGAAATTTGAATTTGAAATAAGATAAGATAAGATTTTGAAAAAGATATGATTTTTGAAAAAAGATTTGAATTTTGAAATTTAAAACTAAGATAAGATAAGATAAAAAAATTTTAAAATAAAAATCTGAAATTTTTTTTATAACTATATAAAAACCAATAACCTCTTAATTTACGAAAAAGCAAAAATAAAAACAAAAATAAAAACAAATCAAAAAGCAAATATTTACAATAACCAATAATAAGGCACACGTTTGCAATTCCCCGGCAACGGCGCCATTTTGAAGAACGAAACTCTCGCGCGATCTAGAAATTTCACAATAAATTCACGTTGTAAGTATAACTTCTAGACCGACAATAATTCCTTTCTTACAAACGTTTTGGTTGTCACAAGTAACAAACCCTTTAAAATTCATAACCGAAGTATTTAAACCTCGGATCCTCTTCTCAAGGAATTGCAGGAAAGTATGATTTATTATTGGTTTTGGAAAAAAGGTATATTTTTTGGTTTTTGAATAGTGAACAGGAAAAATAAACTAACAAGAAAGTAAATTAATTATCATGAAAACCATTGCAAGGTATAAGAATTGAAAATCCCATCCTAGTTATCCTTATCAGGTGTGATGAAAATTGTTTATTGCTCCCACTTAGTTAACCCTTACTAAATAAAGGAAAGTCAAGTGGACTAATTAATTTGATTCCTCAAGTCCTAGTCAACTCCTGTGAAAAGACTAGCTTTAGAGGGATCTAAATCAATCAGCAAATTCCAATTTTCAATCAACAGCTAAGTTTGATAACTCAAGTGTCACCAATTACTTAACCAAAGCAAAGGGGGGAAAATCTAAATTATTTATATCATAAATAGAAGAAAGCAATCATAAATCTGAAATACCTCAAATTGCATTAAATAGAATATTCAAATCTAACATGAAGAGTTCATAAGCCAATTTGGATAAGAAGAGAATCAATAAGAAAAATAAATAAACCAGAGTACTAGAACAAATAAAAGTAGAAGAGAAGTTAAATTAAAGGAACATTGAACCTGGAATTGAGAAGAAGCAATCCTAAAATTAAGAGAAATCCTAAATCCTAAGAGAGAGGAGAGAGCCTCTCTCTCTAGAAAACTACATCTAAAACCTAAAATTATGAATTATAGAGTTGTTTATTATGAATGAATGGATTCTCCCACTTTATAGCTTCTAATATGTGTTTTCTGGGCCGAAAACTGGGTCAAAAACAGCCCAGAAATTGCTGGAGAAGAAATCTGCCATGCTGATTTTTGTCACTGCGATGCGTCTGCGTGGAACACGCGTTCGCGTCTCCTAGCTGTATGGCCACTATGGCAAATTAAATATCAAATCATAGCCCCAGACGTTAGCTTTCCAACTTAACTGGAGCCGTCTCATTTGGATCTCTATAGCTCAAGTTATAACCGTTTTAGTGCGAGAGAGTCAGGCTGACAGCTTTGCAGTTCCTTCAACTTCTTGTATTCCTTCCACTTTTGCATGCTTCCTTTCCACCCTCCAAGCCATTCCTGCCCTGTAATCTCTGAAAACACTTAATACACATATCACGGCATCGAATGGTATAAAAGGAGAATTAATATTAATGAAATTAAGGTCAAAGGAACATGTTTTCAATCATAGCACAAAATCGAGAAGGAAAATATAAAACATGCGATTTCTATGAATAAGCGTGAAAATAATGGATGAAAAACCAATCAATTTAGCACAATATAAACCATAAAATAGTGGTTTATTAGTCGGTCCTTTTGTTGCCATCCAACCCGATCTTGTAGCTCGGATTGATGTATGAACAGAATCCATGTCTTGGCAATCACTGATGCTCGATTTCTTGTATGGTCTAGAATTTCACAAATGAAATCTCGTTGCAAGTATAGTTCTAAACCAACAAAGAATCCTCACATGCAAAAATTTGGTTTTGTCACAAGTACAAACCCCAATAAGAATTAACCGAAGTATTTAAATCTCGAGTCGTCTCACAAGGGGTTTGATTTGTAAGAGGGGCAAGAAATTAAATGACAAGAAAAGTAAATCAAACGAGTAAATAAAGGAAACAAGTAATAAAGAGAGACATTCATGGCAAGGATTGAGAATATTGGCTTTCTATCCTAGTCACTAATAACAATAATTAACAAGAATTTATCTTATTTCGTCATCTCTAACGTTGGAAGAAGGTATAAGTTATCTTCCATGAGAGAAAGTCAAACAAGACTAGCTAATTTCAATCCAAAAGTCCTAATCAACTTACTAATTAAATTAGCAAGAGACTAGAGTCAATGGAAATCATATTAACTAACAACTCTAGATCACCAACATAAGTTGGATTTTCATGACTCAAGATTGCCTAATTACTCTTCCCAAGCCAAGAATGCTCCAAAATCTAATCTAACATCCAACCAAGAATTTTGTCAAACACTTGGAAGGCATAAAGGGAAGCATAGTAAAAGTGCAAGAAATATAAATCTATCAATTACCAATTGCAAGAAAAGTAAATTCACAACTCAAATCATCAATAAAGGAAACATCAAACAACAATTTGCATTAAATGTAAACCAAATCCAACATGAGCATTCATGAACATAAAAGAGGCATAAAAGTAAAATTAACACTACAAACCATGAGAATGAAAGAGTAGAAGTAAGAAATCATAAAGGAAACAAGATGAAAACAAGAATTAAACCCTAGATCTAAGAGAAATTAACCTAAACCTAATCTAATTCTAGAGAGAAGAAGGAGCTTCTCTCTCTAGAAAACTAACTAAAGGCTCATCATGACTAACTAAGTGCTCCCCCTTTGCTCAATCTTCAATTCTGCATCAAATACCCTCAGAAACAAGTTGGATTTGGGCCTGGGCAACTCAGAAATCGCCCCCAGCGTTTTGCCTTTAAGTGAGTCACGTGCGAGCATCGACGCATACGCGTGGGTCATGTGTGCGCGTCGCTTGGCAAAATTCCTATCCACGCGTACGCGTCATGTACGCGTACGTGTCGCCATGCAACTTCACTTTCCACGCGTGCGCGTCTGTTGCACGTGCGCGTTGGTTGATGTACTCAAAATCCTTGTTTTCTCATGCATTCTCCACTTTGTATGCTTTTCTCTTCATTTCTTCCATCTAATACTTGCCTTATGAACCTGAAATCACTTAACAAACACATCAAGGCATCGAATGGAATTAAACTGAATTAAAATCACCAATTTAAGGGCCTAAAAAGCATGTTTTTACACTCAAGCATAAATTAAGGGAGAATTACAAAACCATGCTATTTCATTGAATAAATGTGGGAAAAGGTGATAAAATCCCATAAAATAAGCACAAGATAAACCACGAAATTGGGGTTTATCAATCACACACACATTTCATACAATATAATCTAATGACAACATAATAAAACTTACATTAATACTTAAGAGTATACTTACAGTATTCAAAATTAATCACTAAACCTTATTGAATTTGCATACCAATTGAACTTCACAAGTCATAACTACTACTATAACATCTAGGTTTGATCCAATCACTTTAAGTAAAAAATGAACGATAGTATCTAAGTAAGAATTATGCTAAAAAGTGTTACTTCAAAAGAATATCTATATGAATATCAAACACTAAAATTAGAGCAAACCAATTTTAATCAACTTCGAAAAAATAGACATATGCATAAACATGTTTCATCAACTTTGAATAAATGAAAAAATCAGTTTTAATGTCACCTGTTTTGACAGATCGAGTACTGGCAGATCGAGGCGAGGCAAGGTGCGGCACGGCGAGGCGAGGCGACGTACGGTGCAGCAAAATGACGCGAGGCGAGGCACGATGAGGGCTTCGACGGGCAAACAGCATGGAAAACTACAAAACAGGGCAACGCAGAACAGAGCAGTGCAGAGAGAAGGATGGGACGGACGGACGACCACCAAGCCTCCACCACGGACGACGACGGCTATGGATGAAAACGACGGACCGACGAAGGAGAAACGTAGTGCACATGATCTTCAAAGAGCAAGTTAGGGCTGGCTAGGGTTTTTTTTCTTTGGGATAAAATACCAGGGGTTATTTTGGTATTTTGAAAAATAGATGTATGTTCAACTAGCTATTCTAACCTATTCATAAGAACATTCATCTTTTAAACAGAATATTCTATTATCTTAAACGTTATTCTCATGGCAGGGACTTAATTGAAAAAAAATTAACGTATAGGGTCCCAATTGAAAAGAAAAAAAGTATAGGGACCTAATTGAAAATTCGGTAAAACTATAAGGATCTGCAGAGTAATTAAACCTAAATTAATTATTATTCAAAGAAATTAGAAAATTTAATTTTATAGTTTTGATAAGTAGAAGTATTTAAATACGAATTTTAACACTAATTTTAAAGTTTTTTGATAAAAAAAAAACGGGCCAACGGGCCAACGGGCCAAACCGGTCTATCTGGGCCTAAACCGGACCCAAGATCCAACATATAAGAACCTTAACTCAGCCATTTCCTCCCCCAAATCACAAAGAACACGCTTAAACTTTGGAGTGAGGGGAGAAAACAAAACCTTAGCCCTAGCTCAACTTCAATTCCACATATCTTCCAATTCAAAGCTCCAATCGTCGCACCGCTAGCGGCCACGCGACCACCACGTCGAGCTCTTTAAAAATATTCGAACAAGGTGGTAAGAAATTTAAATTTCTCACGTAGCCTTCTCCTCTTCAATTTCAAAAAATTTTGGTTTTGATATTGGAAAATTTGGTAATTTTGATGGTTTAGGTAAACTCTAGCAGCGGGTAATCACTGAGTTTTATTTAATATATCTGTGGGTACAGTAAGAAACTATTAAACCTTTGTGAATTATTGGATTAGTAAGCCCTCTGCTAATTATAGTGATAATGTATGAATTAGACTAGGTTTCATGTTGAATTGGAGTCCAATTGGTGGTTTGGAACGAAATTCTGGTGGTTGAGCTTGCGGAGTTGATATTTGGAGACTTAGAGTGTGTGGAGGAGAAGTTTTTGAGGTGTTCTGGGCTTAGGGAGAAATCGGCCAAGGTATGATTTTGGTTTTTCGTAGTTAATGTATAATGTTACGTGAAAACTTAGGCTAGTAGACCTTAAGATAGAAATGAACTGAATGAATTCTTGATTGAATTGAGTGTGTGGTATATGAATTCTGAATGAAGATTGAATGAGTTTGTATGTGTTGGAGTATAATTTTGATGATTATAAAATGATGAGGATTTATGGAGATTATAATATTGGTAAGAATTGTGAATGGTGGATTGTGAGTTGAATTGAATAATTAGTATGGATTGATTAAGAAAATGATGGAGGGACAATTGGTATTGATTTGGTTGTAGTTGAATTGATTTGGATTGAGGATTTTGGAAAATTTAAGGTTTGGTGATTTTTGATAAAAGCTTATTTTTGACCAACTTCGGCTGGCCATAACTTGACTTCCGGACTCTTAAATTTTTTTAAAACTTATCTTGAATAAAAATTGGGTCCGTGAAGATGTTTGAAGGATGGACTGAAAATGATTTTTAATGAAAAAGTTATGCGCGTTCGAAGTTGGGTGTGTAAAACTGATTGCTGCAGACCTAACAGCTTTTTGGAAAAGCACAAGATATGAGTACGCGGAAACATGCACGCGAGAATCCTCTCTGTTCAACACACTCGCATATGCATAAGGTGGATGTGTAGGCGACTATGTCAATTTTTTCAATCATGCATACGCGGTAATGTGCATGCGTACGGGAAAGTGCCTTATTTACACTCACACGTATGTGATTAGAGGCTTGCGTATGTGGGAACCCCTTTCTGTTCCATAAGCTCGCGTACGTGGATGGAGCTCACATATGCAATTTTGCCATTTTAACACTCCTGCATTTGCGAGAATGGCATGCATATGCATGACCCCTGTTTTGATGAAAAGTATAGTTTTTAAGTTTTAACCCATTCCTCTAGTTTTCTAATCCTCTGTAACTACTTTCTAAGGTTCGATGCCTAGTTTCTAAGCATAGGGAAGAAAGTTAAAACCTAGAGGAAGTTAATATGATAGTGAAGAGGGTTATAAAGTGAAGGATTTTAAATGATGAAGTGTGGAAGTATTGAGTATAATATAAATAAAGGCTAGATTGATGATGATTGATTGATATTGAATGAACTATATGGCATATGGATAATAAGATTATTTGAGATATGAGTTTTCTTAGGTAGATGCAGTGGCTTGCTACCACTTGCTCTAGGTAGAGATTCGATACTCTCTTAACCCTCTATCACAAGATGTGATCGAGCACTTTAACTCTCCGGATTC
>NC_029790.2:68027605-68028936 GCF_000816755.2 Arachis ipaensis
ATAGGGATTATAGGGATTTTCCCCATGGATATTTTTGAGTTTGGGGATACACACACAGAGGGACTGTCCAAGGTTAGCTACCAGACATGTCGGGTTTGGCTATATAATCGACATGTGAGACTCATCAGCCATAGGACAGGCATACATCATATACATTTGTATGTTTTTCTTGAGTGTGCATTGTTTTGGTTTGCCTAACTGCTTAACTATGCTTATCTGCTACTTATTCTACTTGTTGTATCAGTACTTTTATCTGTGTTTTCTTTGTTTGATTTGTATGTGTTTATATTTGAGAGACCCTCTCTTGGCGGAGGTGTGATGAGGGTTGTTCCACCCGGTGGTTAAGAGGTTTGAAGGAGATAGAAGGTGAAGAGTTAGATTAAAGCTAGAATCCCTAAGTTAGATTACGGAGATTTCTAGTTTAGAATAAATTTTAAGTTTGAACTAAGTGTCGGAGTTCTAGGAATGCCTCTGCCTTTTCCGGAACCGTATATATTATCTATGTGGGCATTTTAACCATACTGACAACCCCTCCCCCCGATTCATATTCCATACATATTCTATTATTTTTCAAATACAGGTCGAAAGTCATCTCATTGTGCAGTCTGGAGACTCTTTGGAAGCGAAGAATTATCTTTTGGGACTTGGTATTTTGTATTTTGTTTATGTATATATATGAAAATAGATTCTCCGCCCTGTATTTTTGTGTGAGTCCCTCTTAGAGGTTGACAATGGAGAAACAGGTGTTTATATTGTAGTTATATATATATATATACTCTGGCCGGCCTTAGCTTCGTAGGTTGAGTCTGGAGCTTGATATTAGTCTCTTTTGGAACTCTCTTTATATATATCGTTTATCCTTTTCCATTTGATCTTGCATATCTGTTTTACTTTATTCGAACGAGTGTGATGCGAGTTTATGTTACACTTTTTGTTTAGCTTATACTTCAACACTCTAGTTATAATTTCTTTCAACTATATTTATATATGTATCTATTTTAGAGGTCGTAATACCTCGCCACCTGTAATACCTTACCACGCAGAGCCTTACGCTTAAGTCATAAAGCAGAGATTGAGAGGTATTATGACCTCTAAAAGAAAAAGACATATATAAATATAGTTGAAAGAAATCATAACTAGGAGCCTTGAAGAAGAAGCTAACAAAGACGTAACAGAAAATCGCACACTCGTTCAGAAACTAAGCGAATGAAGATAACGTAAAATGGGTACACTAGGACGAAAGAAAGGATAAGACATATCTACAAAGATCAGAGTTCGAAAAGATATAAATATCAAGCTCCAGACTCGACCTGTGAAGCTAAGGCCAGCTA
>NC_029790.2:68028949-68055900 GCF_000816755.2 Arachis ipaensis
AAGTACACCTCTAAAAAGGACAAAATACAAAATATACAGGGTGGAAAATCTATTTACATATACATACATAGCCTAAAAACAAAATATAACAACCCAAAATGACATCTTCGCTTGCACGATGAATCTCCAGACGCTCAACGAGGTGCCTCTCGACCTGCATCTGAAAAACAACAATATATATATGAAATGAGAACCTGGAGTTCTCAGCATGGTAAAGGTACCCACATAGATAATATATAAGGTCCTGGGAAAGCTAGAGGCATTCTTAGAACTCTGACATTCAGGTTAAACTTAAAATTTATACTAAACTAGAAAGTTTGGTAATTTGTCCAAAGGATCCTAGCTCTAATCTAACTCTTCTCTTTTTGTTTCCTCCAAACCTCCTAATCACTGGGTGGAAGTGGAACTGTGGAACAACCCTCATCACGCCTCAGCCAAGAGAGAGTCTCTAAGATACATACACACACAATTCAAACAAAGAAAACACATATAGAGGTACAGCTACAGCAAGTAGAGCAATTAGCAGATAAGCATAGTTGAACAGTTAGACAAACCAAAACAATGCACACTCAAGCAAAAGATACAAAAGCATATGATGTATGCCTGTCCTATGGTTGATGAGTCTCATCTATCGGTTATATAGTGAAACCCAACATGTCTGGTAGTTAACCTTGGACAGTCCCTTTGTGCGCATATCCCCAAGCACAAATTATCCATGAGGAATACCACATGCTCAAATATATCCATGGAAAAAATTCCAGGATCAATTTATATATATGTATGCCCATGGGGAACCGGGGGAGTTAAAGTACCCGGTCACATCATGCGATAGAGGGTCAAGAAATAATCCCAATACATGAGCCAAATAGATTTTAATTCATCATTTATCAATGTCGTCATCATCATCAACTTATATCTCATTCAATTGCAATTCATCATTATTATCTTCATCTTTATCAATCGCTTTTCATTCAGTGTTACCAATACCTCATTAACTTAGTTATCCTCTCCAAAATTTCTTCTAAATATCTATTTAACTTACTCAAGATGTTCACCCTAGTTTCAAAGCTTAAAAACTGGCTAACGGACCCTAAACAGGTGTTAAAGAGGTTTGGGAAGCTAGAGAATAGGTTAAAAACTCAAAAATGCAACTTTTGCAAAACAGGAGGTCATGCGTACACATGCCACCCCTTGCGTACGCATGGATGCAAATTTTGGCAATTCCGCGTACGTGAGCACCTTCTGTGTACGCGGGCTTTCAAAACAGAGGGAGTGTCTCATGTACGCAAAAACACCGCCGCGTACACACATGTTCAAATTCTGGCCATACTCGCGTACGCAGGCATCATGCGTACTCATGAATGTGAAAATTGACAAAGTCGCGTACGCATCCACCTCACGCGTACACAAGTGTGTGGGACAAAGAGAATACTTGCGTATGCATGTATGTTTCTATGTATGCATGCCTTGTGTTTCCTCAAAAATTATTTTTAGTCTGTTCTTTGAACTTTGTAAATTTCACGGACCCAATTTTCATTCAAGATGATTTTTGTAAAATTTGAGTGTCTAGAAACCAAGTTATGGCCCATCGAAGTTGGTCAAAAATTAGTTTTTATCCAAAAATACCAAAACTCAAGTTTTGCAAAATTCTCAATTCAAAATCCATTATTTCACAACCCAAAACACAATATCATGTCCCTTACCATATTCACACACTTCCCATTCATGCCACAACATGCCAACATACAAATTTACCTAATCTATTTAACAATTTACAACAATAATCACTAATCTTTAACAATTTATATAATTCAACTTATTGTACGGTCAACTAGCTTAAGTTTCACATAACATTATACATTAACTATGAGAAACCAAAACCATACCTTAGCTACTTCCTCCCTAAACTAAAAAACACCACAAAGTCCTCTCCTCCATAAGCTCCAAGTCTCTAATTCCTCATCTAACCAATTCCCAGCTTCCGAGCCTCAAATCAAGCATCCAACATGCACCAATTTGATTCCAATTCGTAAAATTTAATTTAATACCACACAATTTCACTATAATTAACATAGGGTTACCAATTTTCAATAATTTACAAGGGTTTAATGGTTCTTACCATACCCACGGTGCATTAGACGAAACCTAGTAATTTTTCGCTGCTAGAATTCATCTAAACCATCAAAATCAGTTAATTCCTCAATACCAAAATCTAAAATTTTCGAACTTGAATAGAAGAAGGCTGGGTGAGAAATTATCAATTCCTTACCACTTTGTTTGGATGGATAGTGCGTGAAATTGAACTCCGCACAACTGAACCGACAAGTGCACTAGGTCGTCCAAGTAATACCTCAGGTAAGTGAGGGTCGAATCCCACGGAGATTGTTGGATTGGGCAAGCAGTGGCTATCTTGTAAATCTTAGTCAGGAGATTAGTAAAGATGGTTGTTTGTTTGAAAGCGTAAATGAAATAGTAAAGAACAAAATACCAAATTAGTGTAAAAACAATGATAAATATTCAGTTAAGGCTTCGGAGATGTGTATTCTTTTCGGATTAACTTTTCTTACTGTCTACTTCAATAACGAATGATTTATTCAATGGCAGCCATAATTGAATAACTCATGTAGCATCCTCATCAAGTTAGTCTCTTCTAAACCATAGCAGTCCACCATATCCGAGCAACTCATGTAGCATCCTCATCAAGTTAACTCATGGCTTCCTACTATAGCCGAAGGTGAAGCACTAAGCAATCCATTCCCCTTCGCGATCCTACTCAAAACGCCACATAAAAGGTCGGATTTTTCAGATTAGGAAACGCTGCTTCTCAAGCTCTAGCCTTAACGCCACAGAGACCTCAGTAACCCACGGTCAATGGGATTATATGTCACATATCCAAAGTCGCCCAGGCACGCTCTTGGAATCCGCAGTGCACTCTCTAGTTGTGGTTCAATGCTATCCGGGTCAAGACTCACACGGAACCCATGCAAAACAAGGGTGATTGTCATGGTTCACCCTCAATTCATGAGATAAATACTGAAAATGTACAAGCGAATGGAATCAAACATATATTAAAATAGAAACAATAATATTATTAATCTATGAGAATAAGCAGAGCTCCTAACCCTAACTTAGGAGGTTTAGTAGCTTATAGCTTACAGAAAATAATGTGGAAATGTACGAATAGGCAAAGATCCCTAACAGTGGTGATCTTTGTTCTATATATAATAACCTAATAACTAAGAAGTACAAAAGTATGAGAGACTATACAAGAGGTGCAAAAATCCATCCTTGGGTCCACTTTGGTTGAGTACTTGAGTTGAGCTTGGCGACCAACTTGAGGAATGGGCGTTGAACGCCCATTAGGGAGTTGATCCACGCTGCCATGCTTCTTGGTGGGCATTGAACGCCCCAAAGGGGGTGGTTCTTGGGTGTTCAGCGCTGGCTTGTCTCCTTGGGGCGTTGAACGCCAGTAAGCGAAGTAGCTCCTTGGCGTTCAACGCCCAATATGGGCAGGCTTCTTCAAAGGAAAGTATAGACCATTATATATTGCTAGAAAGCTCTGGAAGTTAGCTTTCCAATGCCAATTAGAACGCGTAATTTAGACCTCTTTAGCTTCAGAAATACTCGTTTGAGTGTTTGGAGGCCAGAATCTAACAACATCTGCTACGCTTTCCTTACCTCTGAATTAGACTTTACCAAAGCTCCTCAATTTCAGCCAGAATTTATCTGAAATCATTAAAACACAACAACTCAAAGTAAAATCCAAAAATGTGAATTTAGCACTAAAAGCTATGAAAATATAATAAAACTTAAACAAAACATAACTAAAACAATATGAAAATGATGCCAAAAAGTGTATAAAATATCCACTCATCAATATATTTGAAGGGAATTCTGAGATGAATACGTGGCCGTTGATGGCTCATCAATCGGATTTGCGGATTGAGAGATATGACGGATTGAATTATTAGGCAAGGGTTAGGGTTCTTGTTTGCTCCCCTCACCCCAAGTTCAGTGTGATTCTCCAATTATGAAGGGAAGGGGTGGCTAATTTGAAGTTATATATGTTGGGCCTTGGGCCTGGTTTGGGTCCGGTCTAACCGGTTCGCCCTTGTCCCAATTTTGGGCCAAAATATTTTAAAATTAGTGTCAAAATTGGTATTTTAAATATTTCTACTTCTCAAAACTATAAAATTTAATTTCTTAATTTATTTGAATAATAATTAATTTACTAGCCAATTATTCATTAATTTCTCGGGGTTTACATCATACTAGTGCGCGAATTTGTGACTCGTACAACTGAACCGGCAAGTGCACCAGGTCGTCCAAGTAATACCTCAGGTGAGTGAAGGTCGAATCCCACGAGGATTTCCAGATTGAGCAAGCTGTGGTTATCCTGCAGATCTTAGTCAGGTGAATAGAAGGATAGTTGTTGTTTGTTGTAGGCGCATAAACAAGCAATAATAATAAAACGTAGAAACAGTATGGATAGATTAGTTAAGGCTTCGGAGATACTGATTATTTTGCATCAACATGTCATACTAACTACTCCAATGATGAATGATTCCTTCAATGGAAAGGCTGTAAGTGATTAAGCCATTGGTCGTGATCATTAATCTCCTCAGGTTTAAACCAAACATCCGAACGGACTAGATCAATCTGGGAGAGGGTGAAGCGCCCGCAATTCAATCTCTTAATGATCCTACTCAAAACGCCACAGACAAGGTCGGATCTTTCAGATCAGAGACTGACACTCTTATGATTCTAGCCCTTAGAGCCACAGGAACCTCAATTATTCCTGACTAACGAGGTTTTATGTCAAATACCCCAATTAGCCCAGATAACTTGTTGGAACCCATGATGCATTCTCAAGTTGTAGCTCAATACTATCCAGGTCAGGACTCGTAAGGAACTCATGTAGAATCGAGATTCATAAAGATGAAGAATGACAATGCATCATAGAATAGAATCAAACATAAATTGAAGTAGAAAAGTAATTGCATTAATCCATAGGAATCAGTAGAGCTCCTAACCTTAACCTAGGACATTTAGTTGCTCATACTGTACAGAGAATAAAGTGTGTAGTTCGAATGTGGTGGTAATGATCTTAAACAATGGTGATCTTCCTTTATTTATAATAATACTAAACCTAAAGAGATATTAATTATAATTAGAAATTACAAAAATAAAGTAAACTAAGCTAAAGGTGCGAAAAATCCACTTTTGGGCCCACTTGGTGAGTGTTTGGGTTGAGCTTGGTATCCAACCTAAGAAAGGGGGTAGTTTGGGCGTTCAATGCCCATTTTGGGCCTTTATTTACAAAGCAAAGTATAGACCATTATATATTGTTGGAAAGCTCTGGACGTTAGATTTCCAAAAAAATTGAGAACGCTTCATTTGAACCTCTATAGCTCCAGAACTACTCATTTGAATGCAAGGAGGTCAAGATCTGACAGCATCTGTTGTTTTTTCTTTTCCTCTAAATCAGACTTTGCCAAAACTTGCCAAATTCACCCAAAAATCACCTGAAATCATAAGAAAAACACAAAAGTTTAAAGTAGTATCCAAAAAGTGAATTTTACATTAAAACCTACTCAAACATAATAAAACTTAACAAAATATACTAAAAATACTAAGAATATAACATCAAAAAACGTATAAAATATCCGCTCATCACCTACCCACATAATTAGGAATTTTGCCCCCAAAATTCAAATTCAATTACCTGAAAATAGGTGCAGGTAGTCTTTCCCCATTTTTGATTCAAGATCCCAGGTGTGTTCTTCAACTCTGACCCGACTCCTCGCAACTTTTACCAATGAGACTTCCTTTTCTCAGAGTTTCTTAATGCTAACATCATCAATTCGAACCGTAATCACTTGAAACGTCAAATTTTCCTTTAGATGAATTGATTTGGGTTCTAAGATATGAGTTGTGTCCAGAGTGTATTTGTGGAGTTGGGATACATGAAAGACGTCATGTAAGTTTGAAAGGTATGGCGGTAAGGCAACTTGATAGGCCATTGGTCCAATCCAGCTCAATACTTCAAAGGGTCTAATGTACCTAGGGTTTAGCTTCTTAGTTTTTATCGTCTAGCCGATGCCTGTGATTGGTGTAACCTTTAGAAATACAAAGTCACATCTACCAAATTCCAATGGCTTTCGCCGCCAATTCGTGTAACTCTTCTGACGACTCTGTGTGGTGAGAATTCTAGCTCGTATTCACTTAATCGGCTCGGTTGTCTTAGCTACCAGGTCAGGACCCAAAATATTCAATTCACCCGCTTCGTACTAACAAGGGGAGAGTGGCATTTCCTTCCATATAGCACTTCAAATGGAGCCATCCTAATGCTTGCATGATAGCTGTTGTGATACGCAAATTCCACCAACTGCATATATCGATCCCAGCTCCCTAGTTGATCCAGTACACCTGTTCTCAGCATATCCTCTAAGTTTTGAATTGTCCTTTCTGACTGTCCGTTCGTCTGTGGGTGATAAGCAATGCTTAACATAATCGCGTCCCAAACGCCTTTTGAAAAGCCCCCCAGAATCTTGAAGTGAAGCTAGGATCTCTGTCAGAAACTACGGCTGTAGGCACACCATGTAGTCTCACAATCTCTTTGATAAACAAACGGGCTAACTCCTTCAAGGTATAGTCTATCCGGAAAAGCAAGAAGTGAGTAGATTTTGTTAACCGATCCACAATTACCCATATTACGTCAAATTCTGCCCTAGTCCTCGGTAATTCCACCACAAAGTCCATGGTGATATCTTCCTACTTCCACTGCAGAATTTCCAGAGGTTGTAAGATTTCGGACAGTCTCTGGTGCTCAATCTTTACCTTCTAAAAGGTCAAACATTTTGAAACATGCAACGCCATATCATTCTTCATTCTCGGCCATTAGAACATTATCTTCAGATCATGATACATCTTAGTACTCCCTGGATGATTCAAAAAATTACTCCGATGAGCTTTTGTTAACACATCTTACCTTAAATCTCCAACATTCGGAACACATATCCTTCTCTTGTACCTCCAAACTCCTTCTCTGTCTTGAGTAACCTCTCCTTGTTTTCTCTGTTTAATTTCTTGCAGTATTTTTTGTAGCTTTTGATTATTCTATTGAGCCTTTTAAATCTTAGCCTTGAAATAACTGGAGATATACAACTAATTCAAACACACCTTCCCAGCTACCTCTCTAAGGCCTAAGTTTAGGTCCTCAAACTCTTTCAGTAACTTTTCTTCTTTAAGCATCATCCAAGCAACGTACAATGACTTCCAGCTCAAGGCATCTGCCACCATATTCGCTTTTCTTGGATGGTAACTCAGCTCGAAATTGTAGTCCATTAGCAACTCTATCCACCTTCTCTAGCGCATTTTAAGCTACTTCTGATCAAAGAGATATTTCAAACCCATGTGGTCAGAAAAGACTAGAAACTTAACCCCTTTCAGGTAATGTCTCCACACCTTTAAGACAAAGACGAGCACAGTGAGTTCCAGGTTGTGAGTCGGATAGTTTACTTCATGCGGCGGTCTCAATTGTCGTGAAGCATACGCCACAACATTTCGGTGTTGCACCAGTACACACCCCAGATCTTTCAACAAAGCATCGTAATACGCCTCAAAAAGCTCATTGGGTTCGGGTAACACAAGCACAGGCGCTATAGTCAATTTCTGCTTCAAAGTTTGAAAGCTCTCCTCACATTCTAACGTCCAGACAAACGGCAGATCCTTTCGAGTTAACTTTGTCATAGACAACGCGATTTGAGAGAATCCTTTAATGAATCTTCAATAATATCCTGCTAAACCTAGGAAACTCCTTATCTCCGTCATCCATGTAGACCGTCCCTATTTAGTTACTGCCTTAATCTTTGAAGGATCCACAGTTATTCCTTGCTTACTCACTACATGACCCAAGAACTTCACCTCTTCTTTCCAGAATTCACACTTAGACAATTTTACGTAGAGCTTTCTTTCTTTTAGAATATGTAATACAGTCTTCAAGTGTTCTGCGTGCTCCTTCTCGATCCTAGAGTATATTAGAATATCATCAATGAAGACGACGATGAACTTGTCCAGGAAAGAATGGAATATTCGGTTCATATAGTCCATGAATACAGTAGGGGCATTTGTCAGCCTAAAAGACATTACAATATACTCGTAATGACCATAACGAGTTCTGATAACATTCTTAGGAATATCATCATCTCTCACCCTTATCTGGTGATAACCAGACATCAAATCAATTTTAGAGAAGACTCCAGCTCCTTGTAATTGGTCCATCAGATCGTCAATCCTCAATAATGGATATTTATTCTTTACTGTCACTTTGTTTAGTTGTCTGTAGTCCATGCACAACCATATACTTCCATCTTTCTTTTTCACCAGCAACACCAGTGTTCCCCACGGAGAAATGCTTGGATGAAAGAAATTCTTACTCATTAACTCCTCCAGCTGAGCCGTAAGTTCAATCAGCTCCAAGGATGATATTCGGTAGGGCACAATTGAAATTGATCCTGCTCCAAGCACCAACTCAATTGCAAACTCGATTTCTCAAGAAGGAGGAAATTCAGGTATGTCTTCAGAGAATACCTTAGGAAATTCGTTTACAACCGGAATCTAATTCAAGCTTTGTTCATCACCCAACACACTTACCGCTAAAAACATGAAACCCTGACACCTACTCCCACTACAGTTCACCATAACAAAATTCAATAATATCCCTTGGCCACCACTAGTCCTTCTGACCCTTCAGACATAAATTGTACTGACCGTTCAAAATAATCTAATAGTACGTGATGCTTTGACAGCCAATCTGATCAGCGAATATTTTATACACTTTTTGGCATCATTTTTATACTTTTTTACTTTGTGTTTTATGTTTTCATGTTTTTGGCAAAGTTTGATTCAGAGGCAAGGAAAGCATAGCAGATGCTGTCAGAATCTGACCTCTGTGCACTCAAATGAGCATTTCTAGAGCTACAGAGGTCCAAATGATGCGCTCTCAACGACGATGGAAAGATAAATGTCAGAGCTTTCCAGCAATATACAATAGTTTATACTTTTCTTCGAAGGGGCCTGCCCATACTGGGCGTTGAACGCCAAGGAGCCACCCCCTGGCTGGCGTTCAACACCCCAAAGGAGACCTAAAGCTGACGTTGAACGCCAATCACCCTCTTTTGGGTGTTCAACACCCACCAAGACACAAAGGAGTGCTAATCACCCCTTAATGGGCGTTCAATGCCCATTCCTCAAAGTTGGACGCTAAGCTCAGCCCAAGTACTCAACCAAAGTAGGCCCAAGGATGGATTTCGCACCTCTAGTCTATTCTATCATATTTTTGTACTTCTTAGTTATTAGATTAGTATATATAGGAGAAGATCACCCCTGTTTAGGATCTTCTGCCTCATCTTTACCTTTTCACGTTTGACTTTCTGTAGAGCATGAGCAACTAAACCTCCTAAGTTAGGGTTAGGAGCTCTGCTAATTCTCATGGATTAATAATATTACTGTTCTATTTCAATACACGTTTGATTCCATTCTCTTGTGCATTTTCATCCTTCATATCATGAATTGAGGATGACTCGTGACAATTATCCTTGTTCTACATGGGTTTCGTGTGAGTTCTACCCAGATAGCATTGAACCACAAGCTAGAGAATATACTGCGGATTCCAAGAGCGTGCCTGGGCGACTTTGGATATGTGACATATAATCCCGTTGACCGTGGATTACTGAGGTTTTTGTGGCATTAAGGCTAGAGCAAAAGAAGCATCGTTCCCTGATCTGGAAGATCTAACCTTGTCTGTGGCATTTTGAGTAGGATCGCGAAGGGGAGTGGATTGCTTAGGTCTTCACCTTCGACTATAGTAGGAAGCCATGAGTTAACTTGATGAGGATGCTACATGAGTTGCTCGGATATGGTGGACTGCTATGGTTCAGAAGAGACTAACTTGATGAGGATGCTACATGAGTTAGTCAATTATGGCTGCCATTGAATGAATCATTTGTTGTTGAAGTAGATAGTAAGAAAAGTTAATCCGGAAAGAATATGCATCTCCGAAGCCTTAACTAATTATCCATCATTGCTTTTACACTAATCTGGTATTTTGTTCTTTACTATTTCGTTTATGCTTCTTAATAAACAACCATCTTTTCTAATCGCCTGACTAAGATTTACAAGATAGCTAATGAGTGGATATTTTATACGCTTTTTTGCATCATATTCATATAGTTTTTAGCCTATTTTGTTTGAGTTTTATTATATTTTTATAATTTTTAGTGCAAAATTCATATTTTTAGATTCTACTATGAGTTTGTGTGTTTTTATGCAATTTTAGATATTTTCTGGCTGAAATTGAGGAGTTGGAGCAAAAGTCTGATTCAGAGGCACAGAAAGCACTACAGATGTTGTCAAGATCTGACCTCCTTATACTCGAAGGAGCTTTTCTGGAGCTACAGAAGTTTAAATGGAGCGTTCTCAACGGTTGTGGAAAGCTAACATCCAGGGCTTTCCAGAAATGTATAATCGTCCATGCTTTACTTTAGAATTAAAGGCCCAAAACTGGCATTCAATGCCAACCATCTACCCTAGTCCAGGCGTCCAACGCTCACAGAGAAGTGGCCAGCATCCAATGCCCATAAAGGTGTCCTTAGCCAGCGTTCAATGCCCAAGGAGCACCCCAGCACGTGGGAGACACTAAAGCTTAGCCCAAACACTCACCAAGTAGGCTCCAGAAATGGATTTTTGCGCCACAAGCCTAAGCCTATCATATTTCTGTAATCCTTTGCCATTAGTTTAGTATTTAAAGGAGAAGATCACCCTTTTAGGGAAATTCGAGATCTCCTGGCATTTTTCGAATCTTTCATTGTATTTTCTATCAGTATGAGTCTCTAAACCTCCTAGGTTAAGGGGAGTAGCTTTGCTGAGTTTTATGGATTAATAAAAGTATTACTGTTCTATCTCAATTCGTGTTTAATTCTCTATTCTAATATGTATCTTCGTTATTCAACCATATGAATGAGTTGAACTGGCACAAGGTTATCTCTATTCTACATGGGTTCAGCGAGTGTCTTTCATCGGATATTAATGAACCACTAGCTTGATTATACATCTCTTAGACGGCTAATCCACGACTTCGTTGGGGACTTCTCGAGACATCAGTTCAGCTGAGGTATGGGGAGATTAGGGTCTTTGTGGTAAAGGCTAGAACCAAAGGCGCATCATTCTCTGATCCGGAAGATTCGACCTTGTCTGTGGCATTTTGAGTAGGATCATCAAGGGGAATAGACTGCAGGAGCTTCACCCTCATTCAGACAAGATGCGCACTAACCCTGGTGTTCAGCCTAGAGGAGAATCGGCGACCTCTCAAGAAAGGCGTTGATCACATACAACCTGCCATAGAAGAAATCATTCACAGTTGGCGTAGACAGTGAGATCGAATTAATCCAGAAGAATAGAGCATCTCTGAAGCCTTAACCATCTTCTAATCATTGCATTCACCTTCAATTGAGTAACGTTATCTTTATTTTACTTTTATGCGCTTTAAACAAACAAACAATTTTTCTATTCGCCTAACTAAGATCTACAAAATAACCACAGCTTGATTCAAGCCAACAATCCTCGTGGGATCGACCCTGACTCACTCAGGTATTACTTGGACGACCCAGTGCACTTGCTGGTTCAGTTGTGCAAAGTGTAATTCCGCGCACCAAGTTTTTGGCGCCGTTGCCAGGGATTGTTCGAGTTTGAACAAACGAACAGATTATTTTTTTTCCTTAGATTATGTATTGTCTTTAATTTTGTTTGAGTCTTTTATTTTCTTTTTGTTTTCGAAAAAATCAAAAATTTTTCAAAAACCTTTTCTTTTCTTTATTAATATTGATCTTTGGTTTGAGTCTTTGTTCTTGTTCTTGTTTGAGTCTTTTTCAAATTTCTTGAGTGTTTTTCAAAAAAAAATTCAAAAATAGTATCTTTTATTTGAGTCTTGTGTCAATTCTTAAGTTTGGTGTCTTTGAGTCTTTTTCTTTAAAATTTTTTGAAATTGGTGTCCTTGGTTTTCAAAATTTTAAGTTTGGTATCTTTTGCATGTTCTTTGTTTTCTTGGAATTCTTTGAGTTTTGTTCTTGGTGTTCTTCTTGATCTTCAAATTGTTCTTGTTTTGATCTTTAAAATTTTAAGTTTGGTGTCTTTAGGTATTTGTCTTTGAAATTTTCAAAATCTTGTGTCAATATATCTAAAAATTTTAATTTTGGTGTCTTTTGATTGTTTTTATCTTTCTTCATTAATTCAAAAAAAAATATCTTTTCTATCTTCTTACTTTAATTTTCAAAAATTGCAACAAATTTTTCAAATTTTAATTTCAAAATTACTATCTTATCTTATCTTAGTTTTTTAATTTCAAATTCAATTCTTTTCAAAATCAAATCTTTTCAAAAATCATATCTTTTTCAAATTACTATCTTATCTTTTTATCTTTCTTTAAAATTCAAAAATCTTATCTTATTTCAAATTCAAATTTTAAAATCAAATTTCAAATCTTATCTCTTTCAAATCTTTTTCAAATCTTTTCAAATTCTTATCTTATCTTTTCTAATTTCAAATTTCAAAATCAAATCTTTTCAATTTCTATCTTATCTTTTCAAATTTCAATTTTTAAATTCAAATATTTTCTTCTTCTATCTTATCTTGTTTTTAAATCTTTCTTAATTAGTTACTTGTTTTCTCTTTCTTCTTTTTCAAAACTTCCTAACTAATTATTCTCTCTTCTAATTTTTGAAAATATCTGCTCTATTTCTCTCTCTTCTTTTTCGAAATTTACCATTCAATTTTCAAATATTTTTAATTAATTTAGTCTTTATTTTCGAAATTAATTAATAGATAAAAATAAAAACAAAAAATTTTCTCTTTTTACTTTTAATTTTTGAATTCTTCTTTTCTTTTCTTTATCTTCATTCTTCTTTCTTCTTCACATCTCACATGGAGTCCTCTATTCTTGAACATAGAGCTCCCATTCTTCTTCCTTCTTGTAAGCTTTTTCTTGTTAATGAGCAGGAACAGGGATAAAGAACCTCTCTTTAATCTTGATCCTGAACCTGAGAGGACCTTAAAGATGCATCTACAACAAGCAAAAGCACAACACTCCAAAGGAAATCGCACAAGGATTTTCGAACAAGAAGCTGAAAACATGGCAGCCGAGCCTAATAATGAAGGAGAGGCAAGAAAGGTTCTTGTTAAAAACTATGCAGATGCTGTCAAATTCTGACCTCCATGCATTCGAAAGAGAATTTCTGAAGCTACAGAACTACAAATGGAGCGCTCTCAAATGGCTTCGGAAAGCTAACATCCAGGGCTTTCCAGAAAAATATAATAGTCTATACTTTGCTTTGGAAATGAAGGCCCAAAACTGGCGTTCAACGCCAGCCACTAACCCTATTCCTGGCGTCCAACGCCCAAAAGGGAGAAGCTGGCATCCAACGCCCATTCAGGAGTCCAAAGCTGGCATCCAACGCCCCAGAGGGAGTACCAACTCGTGGCTTCACTCAAGCTCAGCCCAAACACCCACCAAGTGGGCCCGGAAAGTGGATTTTTGCACTACAAGACTAGTTTATCTTGTTTTTGTCAGTATTATTTATCAGATTAGTATATATAGAACAAGGATCACCCTTGTTCAGGACTTTTTTTGACCTTATCTTCTTTCCCCACTTTTACTTTCAAACATTATTGTACAGTCTGAGTTAGTAACCTCCTAGGTTAAGGTTAGGAGCTCTACTGATCCTTATGGATTAATAATATCACTATTCAATTTCAATCTATGCTTGATTCCATTCTAAGATGTATCTCCGTTCTTCATCCTAATGAATTGGGAGTGTAACTTGACCATCATCCCTATTTCACATGGGTTCTTGAGAGTCCTTGACGGGATAGCACTGAACCATAAGCTTGATTATATATCTTTTAGATGGCTAATCCACGACTTCGTTGCGTACTTGGAGACATCAGTGCAGCCGAGGTACAGGGCGATTATTGCCTTTGTGGTATAGGCTAGAACCAGGACGCAGCATTCTCTGATCCGGAAGATCCGACCTTGTCTGTGGTGCTTTGAGTAGGATCACCAAGGGAATGAGCTGCAGGAGCTTCACCCGTTCAGATTGGATGACCGCTGACCCAGCGTTTGATCTGAAGCAGAGGAGGCTAATGACCACTGACCTGGCGTTAGTCATTTACAGCCTGCCATGGAATGAATCATCAGAAGTTAGAGTAGATGGTGAAAAAAGTTGATCCAGAAGGAAGAAGCATCTCTGAAGCCTCAACTGTTTTCTCATCACTGATTTCACATCTATCTAGTAATGTTTTATTTATTTATCTGTTTTATGCATTTTTCACAATAACTCTCATCTTTTCGAATCACCTGACTAAGATCTACAAAGTAGCCATTGGTTGCTCAAACCAACAATCTCCGTGGGATCGACCCTCACTCACCTGAGGTATTACTTGGACGACCCGGTACACTTGCCGGTCTATCTATGCGAATATTGTAGAGTCAATTTTGTGCACCAGGGATAGCAGCTCATTTGAACTTTTTAGGCCAACTTGTGACCCTCCTAACCATTGATGCTCAAAGCTTTTTATAATGTTTTTTTCTTTTTGCTACTTTTTCTTACTTCAAGAATCAATATTTTTCATTTTTCAGAGAACTAATAATACTTCTCTAAATCTATTGTTCTTTCAAGAACCAACATCCTCAACATCACTATCGATTATGCACAGTTATTTCTTACATTCAGAAGATAAATGCAAAGCCACCACATCAAATAATTAGACTAACTCATGATATACTCGAAACTTATGTATCCTACTGATGAATGGATTTTTGACGGTTTAGAATTCCTCAATGAATTCTCGTTGCAAGTATAGTTTCTAAACCAACAAAGAATCTTTTCATACAAAAATTTGGTTGTCACAAGTAACAAATCCCTATAAAAATAATAACCGAAGTATTCAAACCTTGAGCGTGCAACCATCATGAACCTAGAGTGACGCTTCTAACCACTACACAATTCTCCCCTATTCTTCAATCCGCAAAGAGCTCTAAGTTGTCCATCCGTTTCAAGCAACCCATACTCAAGTGGAATTAGAAAGCCTAGAGATAAGAGATTTACCCACTTGAATGGTGTAAAGGATGATGGTGACTTAGGAAGGGGGACCTCCCCACACTTTGACAAAACAAGGTCCACTCCCTTGTGCTCCTCTTTGATGATCTCCACCTCTTGACAAGCCTTTTCAATATTAACCTCGTCTTCAAGTTCAATGGGAGTGGATTCAATTGTGGATAGAAATTCATTGATTCTTGAATCCATCTCTTGATCAACCTCCTCCAAGTTTTCAACCATGACATGCTTTAGAGGTTGTAGACCCTCCTCAACATCAAATTCAAATGTCTTGGAAGGAGGCTCTATGACTTGAGTTTCCCATGGAGGTTCTGCATCTCCTAAGTTCTCAACCACTTCCTCTTCTTCAATAATTTTGGCGTTCTCCACTTGCTCTAGTACAAAATCCAACTTTTCCTTGATAACTTCCACCTCTTCACAACTTTCTTCAAGGGTCTCTCCTACCTCTACCTTTCGGGCCTCCTCTTGCTTCTCTTGAAGTATGTATGTGTGATCCATTACGTCCTTAAGACGATCCCTTCTCTCTTGTTCCATGTCAATAGCATAATTGGGATCATGTTGCTCTTGGATTGATGGATATGGGTGAAAAGTAAGTGCACCAGAGCTTGAGGGCTGAGTATTGGGGGTAAAGGATGGATCCATATGGGATATAAGAGCTTGGAGAGTAGAAGGGAGACCGGTGAAAGTAGAGATGAGTGTGGTTTGAATCTCCTGTTGCCCTTGACAAATAACACTAAAGGTATCATCTATGGGAGCTTGGAGTGGATAGAAGGGTTCATTTATTGGGAGAAAGGGCTCATAATGGGAAGGTGGTTCTTCTTGGTAAGGATATGGAGACGGTGAATATTGAGGTGGTGGTTCTTGGGGGTAATTATGTTGGAATTGAGGTGGGTCTATGTATGGTTCATATGGTTCATATGGTGGTTGGTTAGGTGGATATGAACTGGGGTCATCTGGAGACGAATGGTCGAAAGGGGCTTATGAGTATGATGGTTCAGAGTTATGTTGAGGAGGTGGTTCATAAGCATATGGTGGGGCTTGTTGGTAACTACAAGGGGGTCCACCATATCCATCGTCTTGGTACGCACTTCGGAATGGCTCTTGCTCATAGTAAATTGGTGGAGGTTGATTGTCACGAAAAGGTCCACCATAACCATTGTCTTGGGATGCATCGTAGAATGGTCGTTGCCCATGGCACATTGGAGGAGGTTGTTGCCGAAAGGGTTGATCATATCCTTGTGGTTCCTCCCATCTTTGATTGTTCCAACTTCGATGCATGTTCTCATTATAGCTTCCAATCACTGCAACATAATTTGAACCAGACTCGTAGCCAAAGGGGTGAGAATTCATAGTAGCAAGTAAAAACAAAAACTAATAAGAATTAATGAAAATAAACTCCTAAAACTAGAAACACTAACAAAGAAACGAAAAAGCAAAATTATTCACAATATTCACAATAACCAATAATAAGGCACACATTTGCAATTCCTCGGCAATGGCACCATTTTGATGAATGGATTTTTGACGGTTTAGAATTCCTCAATAAATTCTTGTTGCAAGTATAGTTGCTAAACCAACAAAGAATCCTTTCATACAAAAATTTGGTTGTCACAAGTAACAAACCCCTATAAAAATAATAACTGAAGTATTCAAACCTCGGGTCGGCTCTCAAGGAATTTCAGGGAAGTGTACTTATAATTGGTTATGAGATTGTATATTTTTGGGGTTTTAAATAAGGAACAAGGAAAGTAAATTGCAAGAATTAAACTATTAGCTAATAAAGCTCTTGGCAAGGTATGAGAATTAGAAGTCCTATCCTAGATATCCTTATCAATTGTGACATCAATTGTCCATTGCTCCCACTTAGTTGACCTCTAACTATGAAGGAAAGTCAAGTGGATGAATCAATTCGATTCCTCAAGTCCTAGTCAACTCCTAAGGAAAGACTAGCTTTAGAGGGATCCAAATTAACTAGCAACTTTCAATTATCAATCAACAAAAGAGTTTGATAACTCAAGAGTCTCCAATTACTCAACCAAAGCCAAAAGGAGAAAAATCTAATTTAAAATCCTCCCAAGCATTTTATCAAACACTTGGAAGGCACAACATAAAAGCATAGAAAAGTAATAAGAGATAATAAATTCCAAATAACCAAATGAAAGCATCAATAACATAAATTGAAGAAAGCAATCATAAATATGAAATACCTCAAATTGCATTAAATAAAAAATCAAATCAAACATGAGAATTCATAAACCAAATGGCAACATAAAGTAATCAATAAGGGAAATAAACAAACTAGAATGCTAGAACAAATAAGAGTAGAAGAGAAACTAAATTGAAATAAGATAGAATTCAGAAATTAAAAAGGAATAAACTAAGAACCCTAAAACCTAAAATTATGTGAATGAATGTTGTCTGAATGAATGTCCTCGATTCCCCCACCCTGCAGCCTCTAATCTGTGTTTTTCGGGCTTGGAACTGGGCCAAAAGAAGCCCAGAAATCGCCCCCAGCATCTTCTGCAATTTCTACACGTGGCACATGTCACGCGTATGCATAAGTCACGTATACGAATCGATGGGTAAAAATCCTTGTCACGCATACACGTCTCTTGTCTTCTGCGCTAGTCACACGTACTCGTCCCCCACGCATACGCGTCGCTGCTAGTCTCTCAAAACTTTAGTTTCTTGCGTTCCTTCCACTTTTGCATGTTTTCTTTCCATCCTCTAAGCCATTCCTGCCCTTTAAAGCCTGAAAACACTTAACACACAGATCACGACATCAAATAGTAAATAAGGGTAATTGAAAATGACAGTTTAAAGGCCTAGGAAACATGTTTTCAACTATATCATATAATTAGGAAGGAAAATGTAAAACACGCAATTCATATGCATAAGTATGAGAATAATGGATAAAATCTACTCAATTCAATACAAAATAAACCGAAAAATAGTGGTTTATCACCCATTATTCCTTTTTCAAATAAATTTTTCTTTTAAGCTTGATGAAGGATTCATTGGATATCCTATAACCAAACAAAATAAAGAGAATGACACTAAAAAAGACTGAAATACTAGATGTAATCATGCACTAGAATAGAAGACAGATAAAGTAAAGTACAAGGAAAATAGAAATAACATAGATAAGAGGAGAATGAAACTCAACCACCTTAGTGATGGCGGCTGCTGCTCCTCAAGCTGTGATTTTCCGTGAAGATGATTCAGCTTTCCTTGGTGCCATTGATGATAATATAAACCTAGAGCTCGCTCTACAACACCAAACCTAAAAAGTTTGCTTGTCCCCAAGCAAATAATAGCAAGGAAAAAGAAAAGAGTAGGGTTCGGTCATGTGGGAGGGAAGAATGGGTGGGAGAGCTTCGAAATCTGAGTTCTCTTGTCCCTGCCTGGGCGTTCAGCGCCAGGTTTGGGCGTTAAACGCCCACAGGGGATCAAAATGAGATTGAGCTACTCCATCAAGGGCATTGAATGCCTAGCTTCTTTATATTCTGGCGTTCAACGCCAGCTATTACTCCTTAATGGAAGTTGAATGCCCACTTTGCTCCTATTCTGGCGTTCAACGCCAATAACTGCTCCTTCATGGGCGTTAAATGCCCAGAGTACTCCTTATCTAGCATTCAACGCCAATTCTACTCTCCTAATGGGGCATTGAACGCCCAGCTTCCTCCTTGTCTGGCGTTCAACGCCAGCAAAGGGCTCTCCCCATGGTGTTCTATTTTCCATCTCCAAGTGTCTCTATCTCTGTTCTAAATGTACTCTACTCATGGTTGGGTTGCCTCCCAACAAGCGCTTCTTTACCGTCATTAGCTTGACACTTGATTGTTGACTTTTCTTCCGCTTCTTCCAGTTGGTTAAAAAAAACGACTCCAAGGGAGAAGAGTAGGAGAATAGTGCCCTTGGATTTGAATTCCTCCTAGCAAGCTTCCTGGTATTGTTTTCAGCTCGATTCTCCTTTCCTGTTAGGGTAGGTGTTATATTGTTTCTCCATCCTCTATGAATCTTTCTCTTGGGTCCTTCCTCCTTGGTGGGTGGTGACTGCCCAACACCAAATATAGGTTTGATGTCTAGGGAAACTGTATGAGTTTCTAGCAGGAGAGGAAGCTTCAGTTTTGTATTCTGAATACAAGTACCTCAGTTGTCAGGGGGTAGTGGAGGTTCAAGGACCATGAAAACCATGTAATCCATATGCAACCTCAGCACCAATTCGCCTCTCTCAGCATCAATGAGGTTTTTTTTGGTAGAGAGAGACCTTTGCTCCAAGACCTCATCAAAAGGAATATTAATTTACAACTTCTTAAAGACTTTCAAGAACTGTGAGTGGTACTCGTCCTTGGGCTCCTTTTGGGGATTCTGAGGGTGTGGTGCTTTAAACTCTTGAATGGGTGTCATAGAGGGGGTATGTGATAGTGTAACCTTAGCCTTTTCTGGGGCTTCTTTCTCCTCTGGCCCTTCAGCAACTTGTTCTTCCTCCTTTGGTGTGGATTCAGCATCCATTATGATGGCCATGCCCTCTTCACTTGAGGTAGGCACTGGGTTACTGGGAGGAGTGAGAGGTCTCTTATGTTTCTTGGGAAGGTTTCTCTGAATGACTACACTGCACTCCTTAGTAAGCACTACTGTCTCTACTTCCTTCCAATCCCTCTTGTTATTCAGTATTTCTTTCATGAACTTAGCATATGAAGGCATTTGTTTAAGAGCCTCTACAAAGGGTATTTTGATCTCCAGTTTCTGAAAACTTCTAATAACTTAGCAAATTGCTTATCCTTTTCTGCTTTCTAGAGTCTTTGAGGATATGTGGCCTTGTACTCAAGGGCCATGAGTGGTGCAGGGTGAGTGTCCATAGTGCCTATAGAAGGGCTACCAGCTTGTTTAGGAGAGGTGTTCCCAGCACTCGCACGTGTTTGGTCTCCCCTGTCTCAGAGTTCAACGCTGGAACTGGTCACTTCTTGGCATTGAACGCCAGGGTTTCCCCCTTCTGAGTGTTTAACACCCTTAATGGTGCCTTGGACTAAAGCTTGTGCATCTTCTCCTAGTTCTTCTTCTCCTTGCCTCTTATTGTTCTGAGGCTGGGTAGTTAGTGTCTTTCCACTCCTTAATTGGATGGCTCGGCTCTCTTCCCTTATCTGTTCAGACAGATGCTGTTTAGCTTGGTTCAGTCGTGCCTCTATGTTTTTGTTGGAGGCACGAGTTTCTTGCAACACTTCTTGCAAATTCAGCAACTGTTGTGTGAGGGAGTGTAGTTGCTGGGTTAATGTCTCACTTTTTTCCAGAGGTTTAGATTCAGTAGACACTGTCTTGACCACTCCTTTCATTGAAGTCTCACCAGATGAGTATAGATGCTGGTTGCTGGCGACTGTCTCAATGAGTTCATGAGCTTCTTCAATTGTCTTTCTCATATGTATTGAACCACAAGCAGAATGATCTAAGGACATCCTAGCCATATCTGTGAGTCCGTAATAGAAAATGTCTAGCTTTACCCATTCTGAAAACATCTCAGTAGGACATTTTCGTAGCATCATTATGTACCTCTCCCAAGCATCATGAAGAGACTCATTATCTTCTTGTCTGAAGCCTTGAATGCCCAGTTTTAGCTGGGTTAGCTTCTTTGGAGGAAAGTATTGAGTAAAAAACTTGTCCACCAGCTTACTCCATGCGTTCAGGCTTGATTTGGGCTGGGTATCCAGCCACCTTTTTGCTTGGCCATTCACAGCAAATGGAAAGACCAGTAGCCTGTAGACATCCTGGTCTACCCCCCTAGCTCTTACTGTGTCAGCTATCTGCAAGAATTCAGTAAGAAATTCTGTGCGTTCTTTTTGCAGGAGTCCATAAAACTGGCAATTATGTTGCACTAGGAAGATCAACTCTGGGTTGAGCTCAAAATGATCTACTCCAATAGGAGATATACTAATGCTCCTTCCATAGAAGTCAGGAATGGGAGCTGTATAAGACCCCAATGTTCTTCTGGGTTGTGCAATCCCAGTTGGATCCATAGTGATTTTGGTGTTCCTGTACAAACGAGAAACAAAGAAAAGGTTGCAGTCTCTATGTCAGAGTATAGAGATCTCCCAATGAGATACCAAAGAGAAGAAAAGAAACAAGAATAATTTTTTTTAATAAAATTCAAAAATAAATAAATAAATAGAAAAAAATAATTAAAAATTTGGAAAATTAAAAAGAAAAAGTCAATAAAAGATTTTGAATTTCAAAAATTGGAAAGAAAAAGTCAAGAGAAAGAAACAAGATAAAGATTTGAAAATTTAAAGAATTTGAAATTCAAGAAAGAAAGACCAAAGGAACACCAAACTTTAGAATTAAAACAAGGTAAAACAAATAATTAACTAGGTTTGAAAATAAAATAAAAGATTTGATTTTGGAAATTTTTGAAAATTAAAAAGAAAGAGTTAATCAAAGATTCTAAAATTTAAATTTGGAAAGAAAAAGTCAAACAAGATAAGATAAGATTTGAAAAAAAAAATTAAAAGATTCACTCTTGAAATACTAAACTTTTAAAATTTTGAATTTTGAAATTTTGAATTTAAATTTTGAATTTTGAATTTTGAATTTAAATTTTGAATTTTGAATTTTGAATTTTGAATTTTGAATTTTAAACTTTTAAATTTTGAAAATTGAATTTGAATTAAGATAAGATAAAATTTTGAAATTTGAATTTTCAAAATAAGATAAGATAGCAAAATTTAAAATTTAAAGAAAGGAAGAAGGATAAGATAAATATTTGAAGAGATAAAAAAAGATAAACAAGAAAAACAAAAAAAAGATAACTAACAAGACACCAAACTTGAAATTTGAAATTAAATCAAAATAAGATAGCAAGAAAATTTGAAATATTAAGGAGACAAACACTAAAAGACACCAAACTTAAAATTTTTTAAATCAAAAGATAAGATTTTCGAAAATTGAAAGGAAAAAAACCAAAAGACACCAAACTTAAAGATTTTGAAATCAAACAAAGAAAAACACAAAGGATAAATTCGAACACAAGGAAGAATAATCAAGAATAATTTTCGAAAAACTCAAGAAAAGAAAAAACTAAAAAGACACCAAACTTAAAGATTGATAATGCGGAATTTAAAGTCCACAAACTAACCAGCAAGTGCACCGAGTCGTACCAAGTAGTACCTCAGGTGAATGAGGGTCGATCCCACGAGGATTGATGGATCAAGCAACAATGGTCACGTGATTTGCTTAGTCAGACAAACAGAAAGTAGTGTTTGGGTCTCAATTGCGTTAACAATAAATCAGAGAATCAGAAAACAATCAGTAAATTGAGGTGAAATATATATGGAGAAAACAGTTAAGGCTTCAGAGATATCTATCTTCCAGATTGACTTTTCTTACTAACTATCTTAATCATGCAAGATTCCATTCATGGAAAACTATATGTGACTAAACTCTAATTCCTTAGACCTTTTTAGTCTTCTCTAACCTTCATTAATCGCCAATTCCTTGGTCACTTAATTTCAATTAGAGGCTGAAGTCCAATTCTAGTTATATGCCACAAAAACCCTAATTACCCAAATATAAGAGGATTTTATGTCATGTATCCCGTTAAGTCTAGATAATTAGAAATGTAGGAGAAATTATTTTCAAGCTGTTGTTCAAGTAAAGAGATTTTCCAAGTTATACAAGAACTCAATTAGAACAAGGGTCATACTTCCGTTCCACCCAAATTCATAAGATAAAAAACGAAAACAATTCCTAAAATAGAAATTAGTACATGAATTAAAATAGAAAAATAATAGTATCAATCCATATAATAGACAGAGCTCCTAACCTTAACAGTGGAGGTTTAGTTGCTCATGGTTCAGAGAGAAAACTAGGATGCTGAAAAACTGTAAATTGTGGAATGAGGTAGAAGAGAAGAGAAGAGTCCGAAGGGCTGATTCTTTTTCCATTTTATATCTAATCCTAATTAATGTAAATTATAATTTCTAAAACTAAATAATATCTTTTCCTATTTTAAAATAAAAATTAAAGTTTAATAAGAATGAATGAAAGATCTTGCGTGGCTTGTGCAAAAGCGTGGGGACCCCTTGATTGAAGAAGGAACTTGCGCCTAACTTGGCAAAGGTTGCGCCTTACTTGAAAGGTGCAGTGAGGCATGGCACTTGGTGCTCATGTGCTGCGCCTTACTTGAGTGGAAGGTATGCCTAACTTGGAATGTGGCCTCTCCTTGTGCGTGCTTGTTGATGTGCATTGTGCCTAACTTGAGAAATCTCAAGTTAGGCGCAGCCTTGGCAGAGCTTCTTGTCACACCTCTCTCTCATCCTGGTGCCTAACTTGAGATTTCTCAAGTTAGGCGCCACCTTGGCCGCTTGGTTTATGGAGTGATTTGATCTTCATGCCTAACTTGAGAAACCTCAAGTTAGGCGGCACCCTTGCTGACTTGGTGGAGAAGAAGTATGAACTTTTATATATCATTGGAAAGCTCTGGAAGTTAGCTTTCTAATGCCACTGGAATCACGTCCATTGGACCTCTATAGCTCGAGTTATTCAGGTTTGAGTGTAGAGAGGTTAGGGTTGACCGCATCATTCGCCTTCTTCTCTTTTTCTACGAAAACTCCATCAAATCCAGCCAAATTCTATCTAAAATAAATAGAATTGTACATGACTCAAAGTAGCATCCATAGTGGCTAGAAGATAATTAATTCTTGATTAAACTCAACAAATTGAATGCAAATTCACTAGGAAAAGATAGGAAAGATGCTCACGCATCACAACACCAAACTTAAATTGTTGCTTGTCCTCAAGAAACCAAAACTAATACAAGATTAAGATGTGAAATTTGCACGAGAAGTGAGAGTTCAGTTATGCTCATGTCTCTTCTTAAAGTGGGATTTATCTATTGCAATTCTGAACAGTTTTGGCATCTCACTCTACTTTGAATCAGAGGAATGTCAATGTCATTTGGAATTAGAATCCGGATCATATTATGAGTTCTCTAACCTTTATACTTCAGTTCAATCCTTGAACACCGCAAATATCCTTTAATTCTCAATTAACTGGTGCTTTGCACCTTGAGCCTAGCCGTGACTTTAAATGTTCTATCTCAAGGGTTAATTGACACAAGAACATCACAAGCACTTAACTGGGGAGCTCTCTTGAAGTTCTGATTTTTCGTTCAGCTACTCCCAGATAGTGGTGCTCAAAGCCTTTGGCATACTCTGCAAAATGCATTTGATCTTGATTCTAAATGTTCTGTCTCAAGGGTTACTTGACACAAAAACACCACAAGCATATGACTAGGGAAACAACTCTTTGAGCTTTTAATCATGTCTGACTTCCCTAGTCATTGATGCTCAGAGCCTTGGACCTTGCTTTTATATAATTTGTTTCTTTTCTTTTGCTGTTTCTTTTGCTTCAAAGATTAACTTTCACTAGTTTTAGAAAATTGATAAGGGTTCTCTAAATTTCTGTTCCTTATACATCAACATCCCTTGATTCAAATTCAAATATGCACTGTTTATGACATGCATTCAGAATCACAGAGAACACCACCACATTTGATTAAATGAGACTACTTTTTGTTATAAACTCTTTTACTCATGTATTGTATCTTTTTCTTCTTTCTTTTCTTTTGATTTCAAGCTCAGTGAGCAATACATAAGACACCTTTTAGAATTAAAATCAAATAGCAAAATAAAATAAAAAAACAATTTAAACTAGAACCTAGAAATTGAAATAACAAGGGATCATGCAATAAATAAAACAAAACAGAAGAAAACAGGAACATATCAAAGTAATGGCAGACTACTATAGAAAGTGAAAGGAACTAGACCACCTCAATCTCCATGGTGGGATCTCTCTCCTCAGGCTGTGCTCCGTATGGTCCTCTCAGACAACTATAATCCTGTCTCAGTTGAGAAATCTCCTGCCACTGAAAGTCCTGAGCAGCTCTCATCTCATCAAGGGTGGTACAGAAATGCTCCCAACGGTAGTTATGTGTGGCTCTCATCTCCTCCACAGATGCAGTGTACTGCTGCCAGCGGCTGTCGTTAGTGATCCTTATCTGCTCAATGGAGGAGGTGAGCTGTTGCGAGTACTCCTGAGGTGGGAAGTATTGTCCCTGTAGCAGTGGTGGCTGATCTTGCTGAACTTCCTCCTCAACCTACTCTTCTCTGTAGACCCTACATTGTTCCCTGTGAGTCTCCATTCTCTTCTTTGTGATTGGTCTCTCAACAGGAATGGAAAAATTATTCTCCACTACCCCTGCTGCTTCACACAAGCGGTAAATCAGATGTGGAAATCCGAGCCTAACATTCTTATAGGGACTGGAGGCAATCTCGTATATCTACTCTGGGATAATATTCTCCACCTCCACCACTTCTCCCTTTATGATGCTATAAATCATGACAGCCCAGTCCACAACGCATTCGAACCGGTTGCTAGTAGGCATGATGGACCTTCAGATGAAGTCCAACCATTCTCTAGCTAAAAGGACTAGCTCAGTGCTCTTTAAGTGGTTCAGCTTTTCCTCCGCACCTAGCTTCCACTGAGAACCCATAAAGCATAATTCTTCAATAACTAGATCCAATTCCTGGTCGTCATCCATTCTCATACTGTAACTGGGAGTTAGCTGAGGTGGATACAGCAGGTGGAGGGCTTGTCTGATGCTTCTTAGGCTGAAGTCAATGACCTTGACTCTTACATAACTCTCATAATTCTTCTCATTGACTCCCTCGACGTCCTTGTATGTGACCTAGGGGTCTCCATAAAACACTTGGACCATTAGTTTCCCAACCTCCGTGTGTGGGTTGCATATAAAATTCCACCCTCTGCTATCAATTTGAAACTGGATTTTCGGATACTTATTCGGTTTCAGTGAAAATCTCACTTTGGGAATCACAGCCCTTTTTAAGGTATGCTCAAAAAAATGTTCCTCATGAAGCTTGGATCTGAATCTGTGCGTATCATGAGAACTGGTGGCCAGTTCTTTTCCTTTCCTTTTCTTTGAAGGTGTCCTAGTCTTGGGTGCCATTACAGAAAATAGAGAATACAGAAAAAAATAAACAGCAAAGCAACAACACCAAACTTAAAATTGTTGCTCGTCCCCGAGCAAATTAAAGAAATACAAAGAGAAGGAAGAAGGAAAAATAGGAATTGAAACAGAAAATAAAACAAAAGATAATAAAAAAAATTAATGCTAAAAGTTTTATTTTCTGCTCATTTTTTTTTAAATAAAGCAAGAAAGACAGACGAAGAATAACGGAAAGCAGGGAACGAGGGGTGAGGAGGGAGGGGCTAAGGGTGTGGTACGGTTGGGGTATTTATGGTTTTAGGGAATGGTTGAAGGTGGTTGTGGGTTCTTCGAAGATGGATGGAGCAAGTTGGGTTGGGAAGGGATGGAGGATATTGTGCGAGGAAGAAGGAGTGTTGGTAGTATGTGGAGTAGTGGTCTGAAAGAGGGAAGGTTATGGCTATATAAAGGGAGAGGGGTGTGGTCACGGGGGGTTGGGTGGAGAGCTAGTCATGGGTGAGGCTTGGAAAGGGGAGTGAGTCACGAGTGGTTCTTGGAACTAGCAGGTGTTTCTATAGGAGGTGGGGTGGGGTTGGGAAGGCTGGGCTGGAGTCACGGGTTGATGGGGTAGGTAGGGGTGTAAGGTGTGGTCAAGGGAGGGTTCAGGGTCTTCATGGGGAAGGAAAGAGGGAAGGGTTGCAAGTGATGGGGGGTCAAGGGTGCAGGGGCTTGGGAAGGGGGATATGTGGGGAGGAGTTAAAGCTATTTTGTTTTATATGGAAAAGGGG
>NC_029790.2:68055999-68083511 GCF_000816755.2 Arachis ipaensis
AAGAGCAAGACCTCCTCCTGGCGCCAAACTTGGCCGTCCAAGTTTGGCGCTAACCCTTTTTTGTGGAGATTTCCATGCCAAATGCCAGGGGAGCCAAGTTTCACGTCCCCCTGGCAGTGTGCAATACCCCTTTTGTACGCAGCTTCCACGCCAAACTTGAAAAAGTTCAAGTTTGGTGTCAACTCTTCCCTAATTGCATCTTTCTACGTCATTCTTCACGCCAAACTTGGAATTTTCCAAGTTTGGCTTCAACCTTCCAGAGCCAATTTTCCTGTTTCACGTAGCACTTGGCACCAAACTTTGAAATCCCAAGTTTGGCACCAACCAATCCGAATTAGACATCTCCAGGGCTGGCAAAAATTCTTCTAAGTGTACTAGTACCTATTCTAAATTTTCTGCATGATCAAAACACACGTAAAACAAAAGAAAAACAATAAAAACTCAATAAAATTCAAATAAATAGTAAAATCAATGCAACAGAAAATAGACTAAGGATACGAAATCATCGGGTTGTGACGAACAGATTTTTGCTAGTAATGAATTTCACAAATGAATTCTTGTTGAAAAGTATAGTTCTAAACCAACAAATAATCCTTTTATACAAAAATATTGTTTGTCATTAAAGAAAACCCAATAAAAATAAACCGACGTATTTAAATCTCGGGTCGTCTCTCAAGGAATTGCAGGGAAGTATGTTGCTATTGATTTTGGGATTGTATCTTTTTGGGTTTTTGAAATAAGGAACAAGGAAATAAAATGGCAAGAAACTAAATTAATAACTAAGAAAACTCCTGGTAAGGTATGAAAATTAGAAGTCCTATCCTAGCTATCCTTATCAATTGTGATATCAATTGTCCATTGCAACCACTTAGTTAACCTTTAACTATGAAGAAAAGTCAAGTGGATGAATCAATTTGATTCCTCAAGTCCTAGCCAACTCCTAAGAAAAGACTAGCTTTAGAGGGATCCAAATCAACTAGCAACTTTCAATTATCAATCAACAAAGGAGTTTGATAACTCAAGCGTCTCCAATTACTCAACCAAAGCCAAAAGGAGGAAAATCTAACTTAAAATCCTCCCAAGCATTTTATCAAACACTTGGAAGGCATAACATAAAAACATAGAAATTAATAAGAGGTAATAAATCTAAACAACCAATAATTGCAAGCATCAATGATAACAAATAAAGCAAGAAGCAACAAACATAAAATACCTCAAATTGCATTAAATAGGAAATTGAATCTAACATGAGGGGTTCATAAGTTAAATTGGGAAAATAAATAAACCAACAAGAGAAATAAATAAACTAAAGTTCTAAGATAAATAAGAGTAGAAGAGAAACCAAATTAAAGTAAAGTAGAAATCTAAAATTGAGAATAGCTACACCTAAGAATCCTAAAACCTAGAGAGAGGAGAGAGCCTCTCTCTCTAGAAAACTACATCTAAAACCTAAAATTATGTGAATGAGAGTTGTGTGAACGAATGTTGTGATTCCTCCACTCTGCAGCTTCTAATATGTGTGTTTTCAGGCTTGAAACTGGGCCAAAAACAGCTCAGAATCGCCCTTAGCGATTTTTGATACGTCCAGCACGTGGCTCTGTCACGCGTACGCGTCGCTTGTCTGCCGCACTATCCACGCATACGCGTCAAGACAACTTTGGCAAATTTTATATCATTTTGAAGCCCAGGATGTTAGCTTTCCAACGCAACTGGAACCGCCTCATTTGGATCTATGTAGCTCAAGTTATGATCGATTTAGTACGAAGAGGTCAGACTTGATAGCTTTGCAATTCCTTCAACTTCTTGTATTCCTTCCACTTTTGTATGCTTCCTTTCCATCCTCTAAGCCATTCCTGCCCTATAAACCCTGAAAGCACTTAAAAAATAAATCACGGCATCGAATGATAATAAGAGGGGATTAAACATAGCAAATTTAAGGCCAAAGAAGCATGTTTTCAATCATAGCACAAAATTGGGAAGGAAAATGTAAAACATGAGAATTATATGAATAAGTGAGTTTAGTGGATAAAATCCACTCAATTAAGTACAAAATGTACCACGAAATAGTGGTGCATCAAATCTCCCAACATTTAAACATTAGCATGTCCTCATGCTAAGCTCAGGAGAAGCTACAAAGCAGTGAAGAGGAATGGTAGAAATTATGAAATGCAACCTATCTATATAAGTGCAACTACATGCAAAAATGCTTTTACCTACTTGGTAAAAAGTAAACAAATTCCCCAAGACAAACATAAACTGGATTCTACTAATTCAAATCACAAGAGAAATAAATAAACTAAAGTGCTAAGATAAATAAGAGTAGAAGAGAAACTAAATTAAAGTAAAGTAGAAATCTAAAATTGAGAATAGCTAAACCTAAGAATCCTAAAACCTAGAGAGAGGAGAGAGCCTCTCTCTCTAGAAAACTACATCTAAAACCTAAAATTATGTGAATGAGAGTTGTGTGAATGAATGTTGTGATTCCTTCACTCTGCAGCCTCTAATCTGTGTTTTTTGGGCTTGAAACTGAGCCAAAAATAGCCCAGAAATCGCCTCCAGCAATTTCTGATACGTCCAGCACATGGCGACGCATACGCGTCGCTTGTCTGCCGCACTATCCACGCGTACGTGTCATGCACGTGTATGCATCACCTAACAGCAAGGCAACTATGGCAAATTTTATATCATTTTGAAGCCCCAGATGTTATCTTTCCAACGCTACTAGAACCGCCTCATTTGGATCTCTGTAGCTCAAGTTATGATCGATTTAGTACGAAGAGGTCAGGCTTGACAGCTTTGCGATTCCTTCAACTTCTTGTATTCCTTCCACTTTTACATGCTTCCTTTCCATCCTCTAAGCCATTCCTGCCCTATAAAGCTTGAAAGCACTTAACAAACATATCATGGCATCGAATGGTAATAAGAGAGGATTAAACATAGCAAATTTAAGGCCAAAGAAGCTTGTTTTCAATCATAGCACAAATTTGGGAAGGAAAATGTAAAACATGTGAATTATATGAATAAGTGTAAGTTTAGTGGATAAAATCCACTCAATTAAGTACAAAATGTACCACGAAATAGTGGTGCATCAGGTTGCCTCTCGAAAAGTGCTTCTTTAACGTCACTAGGTTGACGGTCAATTCTGCTAGTTCAGCAGATGAGCGGACCTTTGGCGATCAATCTCGCCTCCAAGATAGTGCTTTAACCTCTGGCCATTCACTGTAAACTTCCTGTTAGAATTCTCTTCTTGAATTTTCACATGACCATATGGTGAATCTCTGGTAACCACAAACGGTCCTGACCACTGGGATTTTAGCTCCTCGGGATGGAGTTTGAGCCTTGAATTATACAGAAGCACTCTCTGACCTGGCTCAAAGACTCTGATGGCAATCTTCTTATCATGCCATATCTTGGTTCTCTCCTTATAGAGCTTGGCATTCTCATAAGCTGAATAGTGGAATTCATCAAACTCATTCAACTGAAGCATTCTCTTGATTCCTGTAGCCTGAGCATCAAATTTCAGATACTTGATTGCCCAGTAAGCCTTATGCTCCAGTTCCACTGGCAAGTGACAGGCTTTACCATAGACCAATTGATAAGGAGGCATGCCAATAGGAGTCTTGTAAGCTATCCGGTATGCCCAGAGAGCATCATCAAGCTTCCTAGACCAGTCCTTCCTGGAGACACTGACGGTCTTCTCTAGAATTCTTTTAAAGTCCACAAACTAACTGGCAAGTGTATCGGGTCATACCAAGTAGTACCTCAGGTGAATGAGGGTCGATCCCATGAGGATTGATGGATCAAGCAATAATGGTCACGTGATTTGCTTAGTCAGACAAATAGAAAGTAGTGTTTAGGTCTCAATTGCGTTAATAATAAATCAGAGAATCAGAAAATAAGCAGTAAATTGAGGTGAAATATATATGGAGAAAACAGTTAAGGCTTCAGAGATATCTATCTTCTGGATTGACTTTTCTTACTAACTATCTTAATCATGCAAGATTCCATTCATGGCAAACTATATGTGACTAAACCCTAATTCCTTAGACCTTTTTAGTCTCCTCTAACCTTTATCAACCGCCAATTCCTTGGTCACTTAATTCCAATTAGAGGGTGAAGTTCAATTCTAGTTATATGCCACAAAAACCCTAATTACCCAAATATAAGAGGATTATATGTCATGTATCCTGTTAAGTCCAGATAATTAGAAATTTAGGAGAAATTATTTTCAAGCTGTTGTTCAAGTAAAGAGCTTTTCCAAGTTATACAAGAACTCAATTAGAACAAGGGTCATACTTCCGTTCCACCTAAATTCATAAGATAAAAAAATGAAATCAATTCTTAAAATAGAAATCAGTACATGAATTAAAATAGAAAAATAATAATATCAATCCATACAATAGACAGAGCTCCTAACCTTAACCGTGGAGGTTTAGTTGCTCATGGTTCAGAGAGAAAACTAGGATTCTGAAAAACTGTAAATTGCGGAATAAAGTAGAAGAGAAGAGAAGAGTCCGAAGGGCTGATTCTTTTTCCATTTTATATCTAATCCTAATTAATGTAAATTATAATTTCTAAAACTAAATAATATCTTTTCCTATTTCAAAATAAAAAATAAAGTTTAATCAGAATGAATGAAAGATCTTGCATGGCTTGTGCAAAAGCGTGGGGACCACTTGATTGAAGAAGGAACTTGCGCCTAACTTGGCAAAGGCTACGCCTAACTTGAAGGGTGCAGTGAGGAATGGCACTTGTGCTCATGTGCTGCGCCTTACTTGAGTGGAAGGTATGCCTAACTTGGAATGTGGCCACTCCTTGTGCGTGCTTGTTGATGTGCATTGCGCCTAACTTGAGAAATCTCAAGTTAGGCACAGCCTTGGCAGAGCTTCTTGTCACGTCTCTCTCTCATCCTGGCGCCTAACTTGAGATTTCGATTCTCAAGTTAGGCGCCACTTTGGCTGCTTGGTTTATGGGGTGAGTTGATCTTGGCGCCTAACTTGAGAAACCTCAAGTTAGGCGCCACCCTTGCTGACTTGGTGGAGAATAAGTATGGACTATTATATATCGTTGGAAAACTCTAGAAGTTAGCTTTCTAAAGCCACTAGAATCACATCCATTGGATCTCTATAGCTCGAGTTATTCAGGTTTGAGTGCAGAGAGGTCAGGGTTGATAGCACCATTCGCCTTTTTCACTTTTTCTGCGGAAACTCCATCAAATCCATCCGAATGCTACCTAAAATAAATAGAATTGCACATGACTCAAAGTAGCATCTATAGTGGCTAAAAGATATATAATTCTTGATTAAACTCAACAAATTGAATGCAAATTCACTAAGAAAAGATAGGAAAGATGCTCACGCATCAATTGACTCAAGACTCAAACAAAAGGAAAAGTTTTTGAAAAATTTTTGAAAAGGAAACCAAGAAAGTTCAAAAATTTTTTACCAAGAAACACAAACAAAAGAAAAACAGTAAAAAGTACCTGATCTAAGGAACAAGACAACCGTTAGTTTGTCAACCTCGAACAATCCCCGGCAACGGCGCCAAAAACTTGGTGCGTGAATTTTATGACTCGCACAACTGAACCGGCAAGTGCACCGGGTCGTCTAAGTAATACCTCAGGTGAGTGAGGGTTGAATCTCATGAGGATTTCTGGATTGAGCAAGCTGTGGTTATTTTGCAGATCTTAGTCAGGCGAATAGGAAGATAGTTGTTGTTGTTGTGAGCGCATGAACAAGCAATAACAAAAGCGATAAATAATTAAGATAGAGACAATAATTAGCAGTTAGTTAAGTCTTCGGAGATGCTTCCTCTTCTGGATTAACACGTCATGCTCACTACATCAATGATGAATGATTCCTTCAATGACAAGGCTGTAAGTGATTAAAACATTGGTCGTGGTCATTAATCTCCTCAGGTCCAAACCAAACATCTGAACAGACTAGATCAATATGGGAGAGGGTGAAGCACGCATAATTCAATCTCTTTGATGATCCTACTCAAAACGCCACAGACAAGGTCGGATATTTTGGATCAGAGACTGATGCTCTTATGGTTCTAGCCCTTAGATCCACAGGAACCTCAATTATCCCTGACTAACGAGGTTTTATATCACATACCCCAATTAGCCCAGATAATTCTCTTGGAATTTGTGACGTATCCTCAAGCTATAGTTCAATACTATCCGGGTCAGAACTCGTAAGAACTCATGTAGAATCGAGATTTATAGGGATGAAGAACGATAATGCATCATAGAATAGAGTCAACCATAGATTGAAGTAGAAAAGTAATTGTATTAATTCATAGGAATTAGCAGAGCTCCTAACCCTAACCTAGGAGGTTTAGTTGCTCATGAATTACAGAGAAAACAGAAGTAGTGTGTTTGTGCTTCTCCCCTCGTGGGAGGCATGATCATCAGGATGAAGGAAGTCTCTTATTTATAGTAAAATACTAGACCTAAAAGATGTTAATAATAATTAAAAATTACAAAAATGAGATAGGCTAAGCTAAGGAGTGCGAAAATTCATTTCTAGGCCCACTTGGTGAGTGTTTGGGTTGAGCTTGGCGTCCAACTTGGGTGAGTGGACATTGAACACCTACTAAGGGGTGCTTTAGTGCGTCCTTGCTCCCTCTTAGGCGTTGAACGCCAGGTTTGGGCATTCAACATTGGCCTTGCTCCTCTTGGGATGTTAAACGCCAGAAAGGGGGTGGTTTGGGCGTTCAATGCCTGTTTTGGGCCTTCATTTCCAAAGATAAGTATAAACTATTATATATTACTGGAAAGCCCTGGAAGTTACTTTCCAACGCCGTTGAGATTGCGTCAATTGGACCTCTGTAGCTCCAGAAATGCTTGTTTGAATGCACGGAGGTCAGGATCTGACAGCATATGTTGTCCTTTCTTTGCCTCTGAATCAGACTTTGCCAAAACTTGCCAAATTCACCCAAAAATCACCTAAAATCATAGAAAAACAACAAAAGCTCAAAGTAGCATCCATAATGTGAATTTTGTACTAAAACCTACTAAAACATAATAAAACTTAACAAAATATACTAAGAACACTAAGAAAATAATGCCAAAAAGTGTATAAAATATCCTCTCATCAGAACACCAAACTTAAACTGTTGCTTGTCCTCAAGCAACCAAAAACAAGATAGGACTAAAGAGAAGAGAAAGATACAATAAGTCTTAGAGTTTTCCATGAAGCTTAGTTCCAACTACTGAGTGGGGCTATTGGCTCTTTGCTTTTGAACAGTTTTGGCATCTCACATTCCTTTGAAGCTCAGAAATATTAACATCCTTTGGAACTAGAATATGGATAATATTATTGATTCTCTTAGTTTAGGATATCACAGCATTGTCTCATTGTAGAAGATGTTGTGTTCACTGCCACCAATATTGAGCTTCACCCATCAGCTGGTAAGTAGCAAACTCAACACACTGGTCTTTAGGAACTTGTAGCACTTGAAAGGCTTGTTCCATTGCCTGAAACCAATTATCAGCTTCTGTCGGATTAGTGGTTCCTCTAAAGATCGGTGGGTTTATCTTCAGGAAGGTCGCTAAGGTCATCGACCCATTTTTTTCGTTACCCCCGTTTTCATTATTGACCTGCTGACCAAGTACCTCAACAGTGGCCTGCATAGCAGCAGCCGTATTTTCCAAGAAATTTGGTGCGGATTTTGCAATCTAAAACTTACTAGCAAGTGCACCGGGTCGTATCAAGTAATAACTCATGATGATATGAGTGTCGATCCTACGAGGATTAACGGATTAAGCAAGCAAAATTAACCGATTAATCTAGTCAGACGATCAATTTAGGGTTTTAAAAAGCTTTACGCATAAACAAAAATCAGACAAAAGCTAAAACAGGGCGACAGTGAGTGTGAAAAAAGAATCTCCTATTTGGGCTATACATATATTTTTCTTGACATAATCACATCTTATAAATTTTATGCGCACATCTGAATGCTATTTCCCTTATTACTTTAACAATCTGGTTCGTCTCATATATTAGATATGGAATCACCGCAGCTCTTATCACATTAATGTCGTGACTGAACCACGACAATCACCATCCTAATATACTTAAGGACATAGATCAAATTTGGATGAGTAATATGGAAATTACATGCCAAGTGATCTCATGCATGTCTATTTCTAGTTGATCCAACTTTAAAACTTTATTGAGATCAAACACAAAACAAATATTGCAAAATGAATATTTCACATAACTTGAAATAAACCATCAACTTAATTCTGCAGAAAAATAATTCAATATCTGTCATAGGATATATAGCATAAAATAAACTTCCACTAAACCAAGGCACACAAATACTGACACCCATCCGAGTAGTGTGCTCATGAAAGACTTTAGGGATCAATCCCTTGGTTAATGTGTCTGCTAGCATATACTCTATTCCTATGTGTTATATGGAAATATGTTTTTCTTGAACTTTCTCCTTGACAACTAAGAACTTGATATATATATGCTTCGATTTTGTCAAGCTCTTATTGTTGTTAGAGTATAGTATTGCTGACTTATTGTCACATAATATCTTCAATGACTTTTCAATGTCATCTACTATATGAAGCTTATTGACAAAGTTTCGCAACCATATGCCATGAAATCGGAATCGGAGAACCAATGATCTCCAAATTTTCTGATCTCCGATAAGTAAGCATGTAATCTTTTGCTCTCTTCAGATAACACATTACACGCTTAACAGCCATTCAATGATCCATGCCAGGATTGCTCAAGTATCCAGTGGTCTACAACTTTCCATGCCATATCTACTTAAAATCTTTTTGATATAGTTATTTTGTGGTAATCCAAGAATACCTTGAGAGCGATCTCTTAGTATCTCGATTCCTAATACAAAAGAGGCATCACCAAGATCTTTCATTTTGAATTTATTCGATAGAAATTTCTTAGTTTCATGCAACAAGCTTATATCATTATTGGCAAGTAGAATGTCATTAACATATAAGACCAAAAATATGTATTTACTCCCACTGAACTTGCGGTATACACATTCATCTATAATATTTACGTCAAAATCATATGAGGTAATGACTTGATGAAACTTGTGATACCATTAACGGGAAGCTTGTTTGAGACCATAGATGAATTTCTTAAACTTACAAATTATAGATTTTGAATCGCCAGATACAAAATTTTCTGGTTGTACCATATACATCATTTTAACAATGTCACCATTGAGAAATGCTGTCTTTACATCTATCTGATGTAACTCCAAATCAAAATGAACTACTAGTGCCATTATGGTTCTATAAGAGTCTTTCGATGATACCGGAGAGAAAGTCTCTTCATAGTCTAGGCCTTCCTTTTGAGTAAAGCCTTTAGCAACTAGACGAGCTTTATATCTCTCGACATTACCCTTAGAATCCCTTTCGCTTTGAAATATCCATTTACAACTAATTGGTTTCACACCTTCAGGTAATTCTATGAGATTCCAAATGTCATTATCTTTCATAGACTTCATCTTTTCTTTCATGGCATCGATCCACTTTTCAGAGTTAGAACCTTGCATGGCTTGAAGAAAATTGATTGGGTCATTTTCTGTCAAACCAATGTCATCCTCATGTTCTTGGAGATAGACTACATATTCATCTGAAATTGCACTTCTCCTTTCTCTATTGGATATCCTTAATGGCACTTCTTGAGGTTGTTGAGCTTGCTATATAGGTTGGGATTGAGGAGGATTCTCATTATTTTCCTGTGTTGTAGCAGTATCTTGAGTAATAACGATATTCTCATTGTTCCCTTGTACTGTAACTGGATCTACAGTAGAATTCTCATTGTGCTCTTGTACTATAACTGTATCTTGAACAATAATAGGTACAAATACCTGATCATTATCATTTATAGAATCCTCAACAAAAATAACATTCATAATATTTCCTTCCCCCCAAACTTAACATCCTCAAGAATTCTCGCATTTCCCGTTTCAAAAATAGACTTTGATGTAGGATTGTAAAACTTGTACCCCCGTGAATGCTCAGCGTAACCAACAAAGTAGCAACTAATTGTTCTTGAGTCCAATTTTCTTTCATGCGGCCTATAAGGTCGTGCCTCAGCTGGATATCCCCAAATGTGCAAATGCTTTATACTGAGCCTTTTTCCAGTCCAAATTTTATAAGGGATTTTGTTAACTGCTTTGCTTGGCATCCTATTAAGGATGTACACTGCGGTCTTTAAGGCTTCTCCCTAGAGTAATTCAGGCAGGAAGAATGACTAATCATACTTCTCACCATGTCCTTAAGAGTTTGGTTCCTTCGCTCTACAACACCATTCATGCTAGGTCTGCTTGGCATAGTGTTGATGAATCCATATTTGATGATGGTTTTTGGCTTGAAATGAATGGATTTCATCACATAATCTCACACTTTAATTGCTTGACTCTTCCCTTGATTTAATCTCACATCAATTGTTAGAAGATAATAAAGTGGGAGAAATAGGTAATTACCATCACAATTGAGGAATGCAATAAGGATAGAAATTATAATTTTCACCCCTAGCCAAGATTTCTCATTTTAATTGCTTAACTCTTCCCTTGTTGACTTTGATTCCTTAGTCCTCTTAGCTTGATTACTTGCATTCAATTATATGTTGTTATTATTTCCATTCCTTTATTTCATGCTTATTAGTTGGTTGCTTATTTGATGGACAGTGTAGTTGCCTCCATTTAATTGTTAGTTGTTATTGCTTTAATTTCTAGTAACTTTACTTTTCTTGAACTCAACTCAAAAACCCCCAAAAATTCCTAACCAATGATATGCATCATGTTGAAATTCCTAAGGAAGACGACCCGGGATTCTACTCCCGGTATTTGATTTGATAGTTGTGACATTATTCTAAACTTTGACTCGGTGTATCTCGTCGGTTGGGACTATACTTTGCGATATTGAATTGGAAAATCCTTTGGTAATTTCTTAATCGAAATTTATCTCACGTCAAATATTGGCGCCGTTGCCGGGGAGCTGCAATGGTATTATGTTATTGGTTAGTGTGAATATGTTTATATATGAATAGCCACTCTTTTCTTGATTGTTTGTTAGTCTAGTTCTTAGTTAGGATTTACAGTTAGTAGCAATTAGTAGTTACTTTACTATAGTATATCTTGTTGTCATGAGCTATATGTATCTTCTCTTGAATGATGCGTACATTGCCGAATCCGAGCTTAACCCCTTTTGATCCTGAAATTGAAAGAACCTTATTATATACTAGGCAAGCTCGATGTTGGTTAGCCTTTGAGGGTGGTGAAGTGGCTTCCGCCAAATCACCGACCTTATCCAAAGCGTCATTTGAAGGAGAAACTATTTAGTCTTCTATTGGCTCTATTAGCATCTCGTCTATTGATTCAGGTACCAACACCATGGCAGCCCCAAGAAGATTTACTCTCAAGAAGGCGAGTGCTCCGGACTTCACTCTCCAACCGCTTCAAGTGCGTTATCCGGACTTGAATGCTGATTTTGAGCTAAAGACCGGCTTGATCAATCTACTTCCCAAGTTCCATGGTTTGCCCGCTCAAGACCCTATCAAGCATTGATAAACCCCGATTTTGTGGTTTATCTTGTGCTTATTAGATGGAAGAAGTGAGGAGAAAAGCATGCAAAGTGCGAGAACTCATGAAGAAATGAAGGAACCACAAAGTTGTCAAGCCTGACCTCTTCGCACTCAAACGACCATAAATTGAGCTACAAAGGTTCAAATGAGGCGGTTCCAGTTGCGTTGGAAAGCTAACATCCGGGGCTTCGAAATAATATAAAATTTGTCATATGTTGCCTCGCGTTCAGGGGCACGCACGTGCCATGTACGCGTGTGCGCCGATGCTGCACATGGCCCATAAAAAGTGAAATTGTGGCCAGCGATTTGTAGCTCATTTTGGGCCCAATCCAACTCATTTCTGATGCTATTGAACCCAAGAATTGAAGGGGGAATGAACCAAGTAGTCATAGTTTAGTTTCCATCATGTTTTAGGCTATAATTCTAGAGAGAGAAGCTCTCCCTTCTCTCTAGAATTTAGGGTAGTTTAGGTTTACTTTTCTTAAACTCATCTTTCAATTCTTGTTTTGATTTAGTTTTCTCTTTTAATTTCTTGTTGTTACACCTTTGTTCTTCTAGTTCTTGTTGTTAATTTCCCTATTTTTCCATTTTTATGTTTATGAACCATTGTTGAATCTTGATTTCTTTTAATGCAATTTTATGTTTCCATGTCTCTTTTATGTTGATCTTGATTGCTATTGTTGATTTCTTGTTTTGGTAGTCATGGGTTTCACTAATTCTAGTTCAATTACCTATGTCTAGCCAAGAGTTCTTTTCCATCTCTTTTGTTAGTTCATTGTTCATTTACTTTTCTTGCCATTTATTTTCTTGCCAAAACACAAAATCAAAACCCCTTACCCCTTTATAGCCAATAATTGAGCACTTCATTGCAATTCCTTGTGAGACGACCTGGAGTTCAAATACTTCGGTTAATTCTTATTGGATTTTGTACTTGTGACAACTCAAATTTTTTATGATGAACTTATTTGTTGGTTTAGAACTATGCTTACAACGAAGTTATTCTTTCTATAAGAAGAAAATCTAAACCGACATGACAAAACTTATTATCAAAATGGCGCCGTTGCCGGGGAGTTGCAATGGTGTTATATTATTGGCTATTGTGGATATGTGAATATGTTTGCCTTTTGTTTGTTCGTTAGTTTTTGTTAGGTTTAGGACTTTGTTATCATTTTTGTTAGTTTTTGTTTTTATTTGCTTCTATGAATTCTCACCGCTTTGGCTATGAGTTTGGTTCAAATTATGTTGTAGGAAATGGGAGCTACAATGAGGATGTGCATCAAGGATAGAACAATCAAAGATGGGAGGAGTCTCAAGGGATTGATCAACCTTCTTGGCAACAACAACCTCCGAATTCTTATGGGTATAACTCTCATCCTAATGCATATCAATCTAATGGAAGTGGTGACCCTTATTGTGATTGTCAACAACCACCACTATATGCCTATGAACCACCTCCTCAACATAATTTTGAACCACCTTACTCACAAGCCCCTTTTCACCAAACACCTCCATATGACCCCAACCCATATCCACTATACCAACCACCTTGTGAACCATATGAACCATATGAACCATATGAAGAACCACCCCAATTCCACCATCAATACTCTCAAGAACCACCACCTCCATATTATCACCAAGGTGCATCACCTCCCATGTATGATAACTTTCAACCACATAATAAATTTCCCTTTCCACCACAACCCTCCATGGAAGAACACCCATATCCATCCATCCAAGAGCCAATGGATCATCTCAAGGAAGCAATGGATTGGCTTCAAGAAATAATCTGTCAAAAGGAGCAAGAGGAAGCTCAAAAGAATTATGAAGCTATTGAGGCTAACCTTGCCAAAATTAAAGCCAACTTGGACTCATGGGACTCATGTAACAAGCAAAGCATCTCCACGGATGAATGTGAGAAATCAACTGAAGAAAGGAGCATGATTTAGAATCTCAACATGAGGACAAGGAGATGGGGTATGTCTTGCAACAAGTAGAGGAGTGAGAGTTGTTAATGAAGAAGAAGTGGTTGAAAGCCTAGGCAAAGTTGAACAAGAGGTGGATTTCAAACTTGAAAGCACTTCCACACCAAGTGACATTGTTGATAATTTTATGGAAGTTGTTGAACCTTCTTTCCAATGAGCTTGAATTTGGTATTGAGGAGGATAATGCGCAACCTCCTAAGCATATAATGAATGATGAAGAATTGGAAGAAGATGAGCAAATAAAAAATCTTCCTCTTGGAGAGGAGCCCACACCGACACATGATCCCTTGGTATTTGAGGAATCTTGTCCTCTTGAAATTGAGGTGGATGTTGAGACAAGTTCCACATTACCTCCAAGTTGTGAAATGAAGAATGGAGAAGAGCTAGAAGAGGTTGGTGAGGAAGTAATTGGACATGAAGAGCCTTGTCAAGAGGTGAACATGGAAGAAGCTTGCCAAGAGGTGGAGGTATTCAAAGAAGAGCACAAGGGAATGGAACTTACAAGACCATTGGAGACGTCCCTTCCTAAGTCACCATCCAACATAACATTCAAGTGGGTAAAATTTTTATCTCTAATCTTTACTTTCCCACTTGAATATGGTTTGATTGAGACGGATGGGCAACTTAGAGCTCTTTGTGGGGTTTAGAGCAAAAGAGAATTGAGTAGTGGGTGAAAATGCCAATCAAGGTTCCTTATGGTTGGAGACTCAAAGTCTAAGTGCAATGGTTAGTATAATTCTCAGCTAAAAAGGTCTAGGAGAATGCTTTGGTGCTCACATGAGAATTCACAAGCCTTGTCACCCAATTGAAATTATGATGATCAATTTGAAGATGGGTGTAGAAACAAGATTTGGGATCCGGGTATATATGAGGATCAATTTTGGGAACCCTTAGCTTGTGAAGGACTCCATCAAGACTTGTTGTAACTCATTAGAAATTTTGGAGCACAATAGAAAACCAAGCATTGGTGGAAGTTTCAAGATGAGTTCAAGCATAAGCCACCATGACAAGGAGCTTCCCAAATGTCCAACTTAAGGACTTAAACTAAAAGTGTTAGGTGGGAGACACCCCACCATGGTAAACTCTTTCCATTCTCTTGTAAATATAATCAATGGATAAATTGGGTTGCCATTGTTAGGTAGTTTTCTTCTTTGCATACTCTTGTTTTAATATTTTGATTGTTGGTTTGTTTGATTAGATTTATGCCTTAAGTTGTAGTTTAGTTGTTGTTAAATTGCATTTTGCTTGTAGTATAAGTTTTGTTTTTAGCATGTTTGAAAATTTTTTAAAAACTAAAAAGATTTGTTGTTAAATTTGATTTGTGGTTGCTTTAGAATGTTTATAGGTTAGGAGAGTGTTAAATTCTGTTTTTATGTTTCTAAAAAAAAAAGGGCATCGGCGCGCAAGCACGCAGTGCGCGCGCGCACCGGTGTGGTTTCACAACTCCTAGTACTAAAATCCGAGAGTTGTGCCCACTTTGTGCCTACTTTGTGCCAGGCGATCCGCGCATAAGCACGCATGGCGCGTGCACGCCGATTGTCCCTCTCGCATCCGTGCGTAAGCACGCGTGGCGCGTGCGCGCGGATTATTTTTTCTGTATCCGCGCCCAAGCACGCATGGCGCGCACACGCGGATTGTACCTGCTGCATCCGTGCATAAGCACGCATGGCGCATATGCACGGATTTTTACACCCTATTTTTCTCCTTTCTCCTTTCTCCTTCTTTCTTATTTTCTTTTTCTTTCTTTCTATTTTTTTTCTTTTTTCTTTTTCTTCCTCTCTTGAAAAAATTTTTTTCTTTTAAAAAAAAATAAAAAATAAAAAAATAGATAAAAAAAATAATAAAAATAAATTTTTTTCAATTGTTGAGAATTTCTTGGTTAATCTTGGTGCTTCTTTACTTGTTTGATATTGTTGGGTGATGAAACTTTTAAATCAATGCTTAATCTTGTATGAATCTTACATTCTTTGTGCATTGATATGAATTTCCATGTTTTTCATGACCCACTCTTTCTAGTTGAACTTGATGCTTTTGAATGCTCTTCATGCTTTGACTTTACTCTTGCATCAACTGCTAGTTAATATGCCTTTGCTTGAATTGTTTTCTCACTTACATGCGTAGCTAACATGTAGTGAGAACCTTACTTTTATTTGGTATTAGCCCCCACCTATGTTCTATTTGCTTTGATATCTTTGTTATAGGCTTAAATATCCTTCTTTCTCTTTCCTTTTAGGTTGGCCACCAAGAAGAAAAGGAATGGAAAGCTTCTAAATGGGGCAACAAACAAGTCCACCCGCACAACCTTTTAAAGGAACTCATCAATTGTAGCAACCCGTCCACCTTGCTCTTCTTTGCATGCACCGAGGACGGTGCAAATTTTTAAGTGTGGGGAGGTCGTCCAACCGATCTCCATGGGTAACAATTTCCTTTTTCAACACCAATTTTTAAATTTCTTTGTTAGTTAGTTGTTGTATTGCATGATAGGTTGCATGTTAGTTAGAATTTGTACATACCTTACAACTTCTTTCTTATTAGGACTACTTGGTTAGGGTGATGATCTCTTTTCCAAGAAATTGTTTTTAGGGCACCCTACCAATTTAAAAAAAAAATTGTGACAAACTTGCTTGAAGAATATATTTTGGAACATGGTTTTTGAGTTAAGAACACAAGCATGTGAGTTTTGAGCCAATGGTGTGGTTACATCTTATAACCACTTATTTTCAATTCTTGTGTGCATTGTTCTCTCTCTATGATCATAATCTTTGATTTGTTTGATTCTTTATGTTCATTATTCCATGTATACATACATTTATATGATTAAGGCCATCATTTCATTTAGCTCACTTACCCAAATAGCCTACCCTTCATCAACCATTGTTAGCCAAATTTGAGCCTATTGAATCCCTTTTGTTCTTAATTATAGCACATCACTACCCCTAAGTGAAAAACAATAAATGTCCTTAATTTGGATCTTTGATTAGCTTAGGCTAGTGAGAGTGTTTATCATTTGGGTATGGGAAACTTGGGACATTGGTTGAGGTAAAAGTATAATTTTTGTTTTTGTTAAGAATATTGGGAATTGGGTACATATTCATGCATTATATGTAAAACCATATGCATTGATACGTTTGTATAAACTTTCGAAAAAAATGATAAAGAAAAAGAAAAAAAGAACATATATATATATATAAAAGAAAAAAATATAGAAAAAAAAGAGAGAAAATACACTTCCGGTGAGGGTTCGATGCTCAATTCCTTGTTCCCGGCTTTCATGAGCGTTCTTCTTGCAAGTCTATTTGAACTTCATTTTAATATTTGAATTGGTAGGATTCATGAATCATCGTATGATCTTAGCCCTACTTGTTCATACATGTTCTTGGAGATTGATTTGCTTTTGACCAAGTAGGTAGAGTCATTTTGCATTTAGTTGCATTCATGAAGATATGTGCATATAGCTTATTTGCATTGAATAAATGTTCATACCCTTTCCTTGTCCTTCTTTATTCTTAGCATGAGGACATGCTTAGTTTAAGTGTGGGGAGATTTGATAAACCCCGATTTTGTGGTTTATCTTGTGCTTATTTTGGGAGATTTTATCACCTTTTTTCACATTTATTCAATGAAATAGCATAGTTTTGCAATTCTCCTTTGATTTGTGCTTAAATGTGAAAACATTATTTTTAGGCCTTAAAATAGCTAAATTTAACTCACTTTAATTCCATTCGATGCCTTGATAAGTTTGTTGAGTGATTTCAGGTTCATAAGGCAAGTATTGGATGGAAGAAGTGAGGAGAAAAGCATGCAAAGTGGGAGAACTCATGAAGAAATGAAGGAACCACAAAGCTGTCAAGCTTGACCTCTTCGCACTCAAACGACCATAAATTGAGCTACAAAGGTTCAAATGAGGCGGTTCCAGTTGCGTTGTAAAACTAACATCCGGGGCTTCGAAATGATATAAAATTTGTCATATGTTGCCTCGCGTTCAGGGGCGCGCACGTGCCATGTACGCGTGTGCGCTGATGCTGCACATGGCCCATTAAAAGTGAAATCGTGGCCAGCGATTTATAGCTCATTTTGGGCCCAATCCAACTCATTTCTGATGCTATTGAACCCAAGAATTGAGGGGACCCACTACTAATCTAATTAGTAGGTAGGTTGGGACTTATGGGTTAATGTGATCAAGCCTATTTGACGTACTTCAAGCATATGAGTAGATATTATGTACTTAAGGTTTTGGAAGTAGACTTAATAGGTTGGCCTCTCATAATTATCAATATATGGTTTGTAGACAAGGATGGTGATCTCAATTACCTATGTCTAGCCAAGAGTTCTTTTCCATCTCTTTTGTTAGTTCATTGTTCATTTACTTTTCTTGCCATTTATTTTCTTGCCAAAACACAAAATCAAAACCCCTTACCCCTTTATAGCCAATAATTGAGCACTTCATTGCAATTCCTTGTAAGACGACCCGGAGTTCAAATACTTCGGTTAATTCTTATTGGGTTTTGTACTTGTGACAACTCAAATTTTTTATGTGGGAATTGTTTGTTGGTTTAGAACTATGCTTACAACGAAGTTATTCTTTCTATAAGAAGAAAATCTAAACCAACACGACAAAACTTATTATCAAGCATCTTAGAGACTTTCAAGATGCATGCTCCACTACTAGGAGGTATGGCTCGGATGAAGTTTCTATTTGGGTGTTTGCCTTCTCATTTCCTCTTGAGGGAAGGGCAAAGGAGTGGTTCTATACCCAACTGGATGAGGTTGTCACCAATTGGGACTTACTTCGGAGAGAATTCCTAGATAAATTCTTCCCGCCGGAGGTGACTGACAGGTTGAGGAAGGAGATCTCATACATCATAAAGGTGAATCAGAAACCCTTTATGAGTATTGGGAGCGTTTTAGGAAGCTTCTTGATTCTTGTCCTCATCATCGGATTGATGATTTAGTGTTGATTATTTATTTTTGCCAAGGCTTGAAGCCGCAAGATAAGACTCTTTTGGATGCATCTAGCAATGGGTCCCTTGTGAAATATAGAATGGCGGAGGAAGCTTGGCAACTCATTGCCGACTTAGCCGCTACACAACATGCAAGTCAAAGCAACAATCATCCAAAGACCATCAATGAGGTTTCTTCTAATGAGTCTGCCCTCACCAAGACCCTAGGGAAGATGACCACCATTCTCAAACAAATTCATCAAAACTAACAACAACCCCCTCCACCATAACAACAATACCAACTGGTAGCCCCACAAAGAGTATGTAGAATTTGTACTTATAACTCTCATTATACCGATGAATATTCACAACTCTAAGAGGACAGTACCTTGGCAGCCACCAATCCTTATTTCAACCATTCAAATTAAGGCCCTTTTCAACAAGGGGGTAATTATAACCAAAGGTGGCAAAACCAAGGTTGGCTAGAGAACTCAAGCCAAGGGTGGAGAGACAACTATAACCAAGGTTGGAAAGATGGTGCACTCCAAAGGTGGCATAACAACAACCATAAACAATACCGCAACCCACCAAACCCTCAATTCTAACAACAAGCTCGAGGCCAACGCTACCAACCTCCTCACCAAAGACAAGCTCAAGTGCCTCAAATCATCCAACCACAAGTTCCTCAAATCACCTACCCTTTTTCTTCCTCCAATCAAGCTCCCATGGATGATACCCTTCGCATTGTTCTTCAAAAGAAAAGGGATTTTCAAAAGAGATAAGATTCATACATGGCCACTTTGACCAAAGCTATATCCCGATTAGCCCACATTCCAACAATACTCAACCTCCAAGCTCAAGTGTGATTCCCTCTCAACCATTACCTAGCCCCAAGAGTAGCCTCAATGCTATCACCTTGAGGTCCGGCACCACATTACAAGAGAGAAGTTCCAAGGAGTCAAGCCCAAAGGAGGCCACTTGGTGCACGAAATTGTGATCATCAACAATGGCGCCAAAGACTTGGAGCTCTCAAACGTGAATCACACTTTGTCACAATTCCGCACAACTAACCAGCAAGTGCACTGGGTCGTCCAAGTAATACCTTACGTGAGTAAGGGTCAATCCCACGGAGATTGTCGGCTTGAAGCAAGCTATGGTCATCTTTTAAATCTCAGTCAGGCGGATTCAAATGGTTATGGAGGATTGATAATTAAAGATAAATAAAACATAAAATAAAGATAGAGATAGAGATACTTATGTAATTCATTGGTAGGAATTTCAGATAAACGTGTGAAGATGCTTTGTTCCTCCTGAACCTCTGCTTTCCTATTGCCTTCTTCCAATCATTCGTACTCCTTTCCATGGCAAGCTTTATGTTGGGCATCACCGTTGTCAATGGCTACTTCCCGTCCTCTCAGTGAAAATGTTCTACGCACGCTGTCACCGCACGGCTAATCATCTGTCGGTTCTCGATCATGTTGGAATAGGATCTATTGATCCTTTTGCGTCTGTCACATGCCCAACACTCGCGAGTTTGAAGCTCGTCACAGTCATCCCTTCCCAGATCCTACTCAGAATACCATAGACAAGGTTTAGATGTTCCGAATCTCAAGAATGCTGCCAATTAATTCTAGCCTATACCACGAAGGTTCTAATCTTAGATTAGAAACCCAAGAGATACACATTCAAGCTTGTTTGCATGTAGAACGGAAGTGGTTGTCAGGCACGCGTTCATAGGTGAGAATGGTGATGAGTGTCACATAATCATCACATTCATCATGTTCTTGTGTGCGAATGAATATCTTAGAGAAGAAGTAGGCGTGAATTGAATAGAAAAACAGTAGTACTTTGCATTAATTCATGAAGAACAGCAGAACTCCACACCTTAATCTATGGTGTGTAAAAACTCCACCGTTGAAAATACATAAGAACAAGGTCTAGGCATGGCCGTGAGGCCAGCCCACAAACGTGAAAAGGTCTATTAAAGTATTTTTTTGTAAAAGTATGAAAATACAATAGCAAAAGGTCCTATTTATAGAAAGCTAGTAGCCTAGGGTTACAGAAATAGGTAATTAATGCAGAAATCTTTTTTCGGGCCCACATGGTGTGTGCTTGGGCTGAGCATTGAAGCTTTCACATGTAGAGACGTTTCTTGGAGTTAAACGCCAGCTTTTGTGCCAGTTTGGGCGTTTAACTCCAGCTTTTGTGCCAGTTCTGGCGTTAAACGCCAGAATTCTTGAGCTGACTTGGAACGCCTATTTGGGCCATCAAATCTTGGGCAAAGTATAAACTATTATATATTTCTGGAAAGCCCAGGATGTCTACGTTTCAACGCAATTAAGAGCGCACCAATTGGGTTTCTGTAGCTCCAGAAAATCCACTTCGAGTGCAGGGAGGTCAGAATCCAACAGCATCTGCAGTCCTTTTTCAGCCTCTAAATCAGATTTTTGCTCAAGTCCATCAATTTCAGCCAGAAAATACCTGAAATCATAGAAAAACACACAAACTCATAGTAAAGTATAGAAAAGTGATTTTTTAATAAAAACTAATAAAAACATAATAAAAACTAACTAAAACATACTAACAACATACTAAAAATAATGCCAAAAAGCATATAAATTATCCGCTCATCACAACACCAAACTTAAATTGTTGCTTGTCCTCAAGCAACTGAAAATCAAATAGGATAAAAAGAAGAGAATATACAATGAATTCCAAAAACATCTATGAAGATCAGTATTAATTAGATGAGCGGGACTTTTAGCTTTTTGCTTCTGAACAGTTTTGGCATCTCACTTTATCCTATGAAGTTCAGAATGATTGGCATCTATAGGAACTCAGAATTCAGATAGTGTTATTGATTCTCCTAGTTAAGTATGTTGATTCTTGAACACAGCTACTTTATGAGTCTTGGCCGTGACCCTAAGCATTTTGTTTTCCAGTATTACCACCGGATACATAAATGCCACAGACACATGACTGGGTGAACCTTTTCAGATTGTGACTCAGCTTTGCTAAAGTTTCCAGTGAGAGGTGTCCAGGGCTCTTAAGCACACTCTTTTTGCTTTGAACCACGACTTTAACCGCTCAGTCTCAAGTTTTCACTTGACACCTTCACGCCACAAGCACATGGTTAGGGACAGCTTGGTTTAGCCGCTTAGGCCAGGATTTTATTCCTGTGGGCCCTCCTATTCACTGATACTCAAAACCTTGGATCCCTTTTATTTTACCCTTGCCTTTTGGTTTAAAGGGCTATTGGCTTTTTCTGCTTGCTTTTTCTTTTTCTCTATTTTTTTTCTTTTCGCATTTTTTTTTTGCATATATATTTTTTTCTGCAAGCTTTTCACTGTTTTTTCTTGCTTCAAGAATCATTTTTATGATTTTTCAGATCATCAAATAAAATTTCTCCTTTTCCATCATTCTTTCAAGAGCCAACAATTTTAACATTCAACAATATCAAAAATATGCACTGTTCAAGCATTCATCCAGAAAGACAAAAGTATTGCCACCACATCAAAATAATTAAACTATTTTAAAATTCGAAATTCATGCACTTCTTTTTCTTTTTTCAATTAAAAACATTTTTCATTTAAGAAAGGTGATGGATTCATTTTCATAGCTTTAAGGCATAGACACTTAGACACTAGTGATCATGTAATAAAGACACAAATATAAATAAACATAAAGCATAAAAATTCAAAAAACAGAAAATAAAGAACAAGGAGATTAAAGAACGGGTCCACCTTAGTGATGGCGGCTTGTTCTTCCTCTTGAAGATCTAATGGAGTGCTTGAGCTCCTCAATGTCTCTTCCTTGCCTTTGTTGCTTCTCTCTCATGACTCTTTGGTCTTCTCTAATTTCATGGAGGAGGATGGAATGCTCTTGGTGCTCCACCCTTAGTTGTCCCATATTGGAACTTAATTCTCCTAGGGAGGCGTTGATTTGCTCCCAATAGTTTTGTGGAGGAAAATGCATCCCTTGAGGCATCTTAGGGATTTCATGGTAAGAAATTTCCTTATGTCCATGAGTGGGATCTCTTGTTTGCTACATCCTTTTCTTAGTGATAGGCTTGTCCTCATCAATGAGAATGTCTCCCTCTATGTCAATTCCAACTGAATTGCAGAGGTGACAAATGAGATGAGGGAAGGCTAACCTTGCCAAAGTAGAGGACTTGTCCGCCACCTTGTAGAGTTCTTGGGATATAACTTCATGAACTTCTACTTCCTCCCTAATCATGATGCTATGGATCATGATAGCCCAGTCTATAGTAACTTCAGACCGGTTGCTAGTGGGAATGATTGAGCGTTGGATGAACTCCAACCATCCCCTGGCCACGGGCTTGAGGTCATGCCTTCTTAGTTGAACCGGCTTCCCTCTTGAATTTCTCTTCCATTGAGCGCCCTCTTCACAGATGTCTATGAGGACTTGGTCCAACCTTTGATCAAAGTTGACCCTTCTAGTGTAGGGGTGTGCATCTCCTTGCATCATGGACAAGTTGAATGCCAACCTTACATTCTCCGGACTATTGTAAGCCAATTCTTAGGGTCCGGGTTCACACTTTGATCATGGTTCTTGGTGATCCATGCATTGGCATAGAACTCTTTAACCATTAAGATTCCGACTTGTTGAATGGGGTTGTGAGAACTTCCCAACCTCTTCTTCGGATCTCATGTCGGATCTCCAGATACTCATTCTTTTTTAGCTTAAAAGGGACCTCGGGGATCACCTTCTTCTTGGCCACAACTTCATAGAAGTGGTCTTGATGCACCCTTGAGAGAAATCTCTCCATCTCTTATGACTCAAAGGTGGAAGCTTTTGCCTTCCCTTTCCTTTTTCTAGAGGTTTCTCCGGCCTTAGGTGTCATAAATGGTTATGGAAAAACAAAAAAAGCTTTAGCTTTTACCATACCAAACTTAGAAGGTTTGCTCGTCCTCGAGCAAAAGAAGAAAGAAGAGAGTAGAAGAAGAAGAAATAGAGGAGATGGATGGGGCTTAGTGTTTCGGCCAAGGGGGAGAAGTAGTGTGTATGTTGTGTGAAAATGAAGGAGTGAAGATGGGTTTATATAGGGGTGGAGAGAGGGTTAGGGTTCGGCCATTATGGGTGGGTTTGGGTGGGAAAGTGGTTTGAATTTGAATGGTGAGGTAGGTGGGGTTTTATGAAGGATGGATGTGAGTGGTGAAGAGAATGGTGGGATTTGATAGGTGAGGGGTTTTTAGGGAAGAGGTATTGAGGTGATTGGTGAGTGGGTGAAGAAGAGAGAGAGAGGTGGGGTAGGTGGGGATCCTGTGGGGTCCACAGATCCTGAGGTGTCAAGGATATCTCATTCCTGCACCAAGTGGCGTGCAAAAATGCCCATTTCTGCCAATCCTGGCGTTAAACGCTAGGCTGCTGCCCATTTCTGGCGTTTAACGCCAGCTTCTTACCCATTCCTGGCGTTAAACGCCAGTCTGGTGCCCATTTCTGGCGTTAAACGGCCAGAATGGTGCCAGACTGAGCGTTTAACGCCCATTCTGCTACCCTTACTGGTGTTTAAATGCCAGTAAGTTTCTCCTCCAGGGTGTTCTGTTTTTAATGCTGTTTTTCCTTCTGTTTTTGCTTTTTCAATTGTTTTTGTGACTTCACATGATCATCAACCTACAAAAAACATAAAATAACAATGGAGAATAAATAAAATTGGGTTACCTCCCAACAAGCGCTCTTTAATATCAGTAGCTTGACAGTGGGCTCTCATGGAGCCTCACAGATACTCAGAGCATGATTATGGCCTCTCAACACCAAACTTAGAGTTTGGTTGTAGCCTCCCAATACCAAACTTAGAGTTTGAATGTGGGGATTTTGTTTGACTCTGTATTGAGAGAAGCTTTTCATGCTTCCTCTCCATGGTTATAGAGGGAGATCATTGAGCTTTAAACACAAGGGAGTCTTCATTCACTTGAAGGACTAATTCTCCTCTGTCTACATTAATCACAGCTTTTGCTGTGGCTAGGAAGGGTCTACCAAGGATGATGGATTCATCTATACACTTCCCAGAGTCTAGAATTATGAAATCAGCAGGGATGTAGTGGTCTTCAACCTTTACCAAGACATCCTCTACAAGTCCATAAGCTTGTTTCTTTGAATTGTCTGCCATCTCTAGTGAGATTCTTACAGCTTGTACCTCAATGATCCCTAGCTTCTCCATTACAGAGAGAGGCATGAGGCTTATGCTTGACCCTAGGTCACACAGAGCCTTCTCAAAGGTCATGGTGCCTATGGCACAAGGTATTGAGAACTTTCCAGGATCTTATCTCTTTAGAGGTAATCTCTGCCTAGTCAAGTCATCTAGTTCTTTGATGAGCAAGGGGGGGTTCATCCTCCCAAGTCTCATTACCAAATAACTTGGCATTTAGCTTCATGATTGCTCCAAGATACTTAGCAACTTGCTCTATAGTAACATCTTCATCCTCTTCAGAGGAAGAATACTCATCAGAGCTCATGAATGGCAAAATTAAATTCAATGGAATCTCTATGGTCCCAGTGTGAGCCTCAGATTCCCATGGTTCCTCATTAGGGAACTTCTTGGAGATCAGTGGACGTCCATTGAGGTCTTCCTCAGTGGAAATCACTGCCTCTTCCTCTTCTCCAGGTTCGACCATGTGAGACGTGTTTATAGCCTTGCATTCTCTCTTTGGATTCTCTTTTGTATTGCTTGGGAGAGTACTAGGAGGGAGTTCAGTAACTTTCTTACTAAGCTGACCCACTTGTGCCTCCAAATTTCTAATGGAGGACCTTGTTTCAGTCATGAAACTTTGAGTGGTTTTAATTAGATCAGAGACTATAGTTGCTAAGTCAGAGTGGCTCTGCTTAGAATCCTCTGTCTGTTGCTGAGAAGATGATGGAAAAGACTTGCTATTGCTAAACCTGTTTCTTCCACCATTATTGTTATTGAAGCCTTGTTGAGGCCTCTGTTGCTCCTTCCATGAGAGATTTGGATGATTTCTCCATTTAGGATTATAGGTATTTCGATAGAATTCTCCCATGTAATTCACGTCTTCCATTGCAGGGTTCTCAGGGTCATAAGCTTCTTCTTCAGAGGAAGCTTTTTTAGTACTGCCTGTTGCTGCTTGCATTCCAGACAGACTCTGAGAAATCATATTGACTTGTTGAGTCAATATTTTGTTCTGAGCCAGTATGGCATTCAGAGTATCAATCTCAAGAACTCCTTTCTTCTGATTTGTCCCATTATTCACAGGATTCCTTTCAGAAGTGTACATGAATTGGTTATTTGTAGCCATTTCAATGAGTTCCTGAGCTTTTGCAGGCGTCTTCTTCAGATGAAGAGATCCTCCAGCAGAGCTATCCAATGACATCTTGGATAGTTCAGACAGACCATCATAGAATATACCTATGATGCTCCATTCTGAAAGCATGTCAGAAGGACACCTTCTGATCAATTGCTTGTATCTTTCCCATACTTCATAGAGGGATTCACCTTCCTTCTGTCTGAAGGTTTGGACTTCCACTCTAAGCTTGCTCAATTTTTGAGGTGGAAAGAACTTTGCCAAAAAGGCATTGACTAGCTTTTCCCAAGAGTTCAAGCTTTCCCTAGGTTGTGAATCCAACCATGTTCTAGCTCTATTTCTTACAACAAAAGAAAAAAGCATAAGTCTGTAGACCTCAGGATCAACCCCATTGGTCTTGACAATGTCACAGATTTGCAAGAATTCAGCTAAGAACTGATGAGGATCTTCCAATGGAAGTCCATGAAACTTGCAATTCTGATGCATTAGAGAAACTAATTGAGGCTTAAGCTCAAAGTTGTTTGCTCCAATGGCAGGGATTAAGATGCTTCTCCCATAAAAGTTGGGAGTAGGTGCAGTAAAGTCACCAAGCACCTTCCTTGCATTGTTGGCATTGTTGTTTTCGACTGCCATGGCTTCTTCCTCCTTGAAGAGCTTTGTTAGGCCCTCTAGAGAGAGTTGTGCCTTAGCTTCTCTTAGCTTTCTCTTCAAGTTCCTTTCAGGTTCAGGATCAGCTTTAACAAGGATGCCTTTGTCTTTACTCTTGCTCATATGAAAGAGAAGAGAACAAGAAAGTATGGACTCCTCTATGTTACAGTATAGAGATTCCTTGAGGTGTCAGAGGAAAAGAAGAATAGAAGGAGAAGGTAGAAAGAGAAGAATTCGAACTTGTCAAGAGGGATAGAGTTCGAATTGTTGATAGTGGAGGAGTGTTAGTCCTTAAATAGAAGGATGTGAGAAAAGGGGAAGAATTTTCGAAATTAAAGTAAAAGATTTTGAAATAATTAAAAGAAATTTTGAAAATTTGATTGATGATTTTCGAAAACTAAAATTGGGAAAGAAATTAAGTGATTTTGAAAAAGATTTTGAAATTAGAAATTAAAAAGATATGATTGAAAATTAATTTTGAAAAAGATGTGATTGAAAAGATATGATTGAGAAGATATGATTGAAAATAAAATTAAAAAGAGAAAGTTTTAAAATTAAAGTTGATTACTTGACTAACAAGAAATTAGAAGATATTATTCTAGAATTAAAACTTTTGATCCTTTCTTAATAGGCAAGTAACAACTAGAAAATTTTGAATTAAATTATTAATTGTAGCAAGGATTTTCGAAAATAATAATAAATAAAAAAAGTTGAAAAGAAATTGATTTTGAAAAGATATGATTGAAAAGATATGATTTGAAAAAGATTTGATTTTGAAAAATTATGAAAATTTGAAAAAGATTTGAATTAAAAACAAAATCTTCCCTCTAGTGTCATCCTGGCGTTAAACGCCTAGAATGGCATCCATTATGGTGTTTAACGCCCAAAATCCTACCTTTTTGGGCGTTTAACGCCCAGCCAGGTACCCTGGCTGGCTTTTAAATGCCAGTTTTCCTTCTTCACTGGGCGTTTTGAACGCCCAGCTTTTTCTGTGTAATTCCTCTGCTGAATGTTCTGAATCTTCAATTCTCTGTGTTATTGACTTGAAAAGACACAATTTAAAAAAAATTTGAA
>NC_029790.2:68083608-68111878 GCF_000816755.2 Arachis ipaensis
CACACTTTGTCACAATTCCACACAACTAACCAGCAAGTGCACTGGGTCGTCCAAGTAATACCTTACGTGAGTAAGGGTCGAACCCACGGAGATTGTCGGCTTGAAGCAAGCTATGGTCATCTTGTAAATCTCAGTCAGGCAGATTTAAATGGTTATGGAGGATTGATAATTAAAGATAAAGCTTTATGTTGGGCATCACCGTTGTCAATGGCTACTTCCCGTCCTCTCAGTGAAAATGTTCTACGTACGCTGTCACCGCACGGCTAATCATCTGTCGGTTCTCAATCATGTTGGAATAGGATCCATTGATCCTTTTGCGTCTGTCACACGCCCAACACTCGCGAGTTTGAAGCTCGTCACAGTCATCCATTCCCAGATCCTACTCAGAATACCACAGACAAGGTTTAGACGTGCCGGATCTCAAGAATGCTGCCAATTGATTCTAGCCTATACCACGAAGGTTCTAATCTTAGATTAGAAACCCAAGAGATACACATTCAAGCTTGTTTGCATGTAGAACGGACGTGGTTGTCAGGCACGCGTTCATAGGTGAGAATGGTGATGAGTGTCACGTAATCATCACATTCATCATGTTCTTGTGTGCGAATGAATATCTTAGAGAATAAGTAGGCGTGAATTGAATAGAAAAACAGTAGTACTTTGCATTAATTCATGAAGAACAGCAGAGCTCCACACCTTAATCTATGGTGTGTAGAAACTCCACCATTGAAAATACATAAGAACAAGGTCTAGGCATGGCCATGAGACCAGCCCCCAAACGTGAAAAGGTCTATCAAAGTATTTTTTGTAAAAGTATGAAAATACAATAGCAAAAGGTCCTATTTATAGAAAACTAGTAGCCTAGGGTTACAGAAATAGGTAATTAATGCAGAAATCTTTTTCCAGGCCCACTTGGTGTGTGATTAGACTAAGAATTGAAGCTTTCACATGTAGAGACTTTTCTTGGAGTTAAACGCCAGCTTTTGTACCAGTTTGGGCGTTTAACTCCAGCTTTTGTACCAGTTCTGGCGTTAAACGCCAGAATTCTTGAGCTGACTTAGAACGCCTGTTTGGGCTATCAAATCTTGGGCAAAGTATGGACTATTATATATTGCTGGAAAGCCCAGGATGTCTACGTTTCAACTCAATTGAGAGCGCGCCCATTGGGCTTCTGTAGCTCCAGAAAATCTACTTTGAGTGCAGAGAGGCCAGAATCCAACAGCATCTGCAGTCCTTTTTCAGCCTCTGAATCAGATTTTTGCTCAGGTCCCTCAATTTCAGCCAGAAAATACCTGAAATTACAGAAAAACACACAAACTCATAGTAAAGTCCAGAAAACTGATTTTTAAATAAAATTTAATAAAAACTAACTAAAACATACTAAAAATATACTAAAAACAATGCCAAAGAGCGTATAAATTATCTGCTCATCACCACTCTAGATGAAGATATTGTTGAGGTGGAGGATGTAGAAGATGAAGAAGAAGTACAAGAAGTTGTTGAAGAGGAAGTTGCTTAAGCAAGAGAAAGAGTTTCTAAAGAAGATGTATTGAAACAAGCCATTCCAATCCCATTCTCAAGCTTGGCAAAGAGGACCAAAAAGCAATTGGAGTTAGATCCGTAGATGGTGAATTTCTTCAAAAAGGTTGAGGTAACAATTCCCCTTTTTGATGCTATTCGCCAAGTTCCTAAATATGCCAAGTTTTTAAAGGATTTATGCATGAACAAGAAAAGGATTAATGAATTGGAAACTATTCCTTTGGGTAGTTCAATGTCTACTTTAATGGGTGCTATTCTTGAAAAACGTGGGGATCCTGGACCTTTCTTAGTATCTTGCACTATAGGTGGTGTTCAATTTGTGGATTGTATGTGTGATCTTGGTGCTTGTGTGAGTATTATGTCTTTGTCTATTTATGATGAATTGAACCTTCCACCATTGAAACGGTCGGTGGCACGCTTTGTTTTGGCCGATAAAAGTATTATTTCTGTGGTTGGTATTGTTGAGGATGTCTTAGTGAGCATCAAATGATTGACTTTTCCAATTGATTTTTACATCCTTGAGATGCCTCCTAATGACTCTGGGAAACTGTCATCCGTCTTATTAAGGAGGCCATTCTTGAAGACCTCTCGGCTTAAACTTGATGCATTCTCAGGCACCTATTCATTTGAGATTGACAGTAGAGCGGTAAGCTTTAATTTGGATGAGGCTATGAAGCATCTACCGGAGGACCACTCTATCTTCCAGTGTGACATTGTTGATAAAGTTGTGGCCGAGGTTTACCATGAGTCCCTTGATGAGATGAATATGAGCAAAAGGGCAACTGGGGGAAGCTAAATGATTATGAAGAAGACACTTTACCACCTCCAAGGTTGCCGGACAACAATGTACCAAGTCATGAGTTAAGTGTGGAATTGAAACCTCTACCTCCTCACCGTAAGTACGCCTTTCTTAATAACAATAAAAAACTCCCGGTGATCATTGCAAGGGAGCTCACTTTCGATCAAGAGGAGAGATTACTTGATGTGCTGCAAAGGAATAAGAAGGCTATTGGGTGGAGCTTGGTAGATATTGTTGGTATAAGCCCCCATGTTTGTGAGCATCATATTTTTCTAGAGGAAGGAGCTAAACTGGTCTGCCAACCACAAAGAAGGTTAAATCCTACTATCATGGAAGTTGTTAAGAAAGATGTGACTAGACTTCTAGGGGCCGACATTATCTACCCTATCTCAGATAGTGAATGGGTTAGTTCGGTGCAAGTTGTGCCAAAGAAGCAGGGTGTCACCATGATCAAAAGTGAAAGTGGAGAACTCATGGAAACTAGGGTACAAAACTCTTGGAGGGTATGCATTGACTATAGGCACTTGAACTTGGCAACCTAGAAGGACCACTACTAACTTCTATTTATTGATGAAATGCTTGACCGGTTGTCAGGTAATCACACTATTATTTCTTAGACGGTTACACAGGTACTTTCCAAATTCATATAGCTCTAGAAGATCAAGAAAAGACTATTTTTACATGTCCCTTCGGAACATATGCTTACAAGAGGATGCCTTTTGACTTATGTAATGCACCTGCGACATTCTAAAGGTGCATGACTAGCATCTTTTCTAATTTCCTTGAGCATTGCATGGAAATTTTTATGGATGACTTTAGTGTATATGGAGATTCATTTGATGATTACTTGAGTAGTTTGACTAAAGTGCTAGAAAGATGTGCTAGCTCAAACCTTGTTCTCAATTTTGAAAAGTGCCATTTCATGGTAAAACAAGGTATTGTGCTAGGCCACATCATTTCTAGCAATGGTATCTCTGTAGATCCTAGAAAAGTTGAAGTTGTTTCTGGATTACCTTACCCCTCTTCTGTGAGGGAAGTCCGTACTTTTCTTGGTCACGCAGATTTTTACCAGCGGTTCATAAAGGACTTTAGTAAGGTAGCTTTGCCTCTTTCCCGTTTTCTTTAAAAGGACATAGAATTTGATTTCAATGAGGTGTGCATGGAAGCATTTGATACCTTGAAGGAAGCCTTGACCAAAACTCCCATAGTGAGAGGGCCAAATTGGAGTAGCCCGTTCGAAATCATGTGTGATGCATCTAACCATGTCGTAGGGGCCACGCTTGCACAGCGCGAGGGCAAGAATCCTTACATTATAGCTTATGACTCTAAGACTCTAGATGGTGTCCAATCCAATTATACTACCACCGAAAAAGAATTGATGGCAATTGTTTTCGCCTTGGATAAATTCCGGGCCTATTTACTTGGTTCCAATGAGGTAGTATACTCGGATCATGCGGCATTAAAATATTTGTTGGCAAAGAAAGAGTCTAAACTGAAATTGGTATTACTCTTGCAAGAATTTGATTTAGAAATCAAGGATAGGAGTGGATCACAAAATTTAGTGGCGGACCACTTGAGCCGCTTTGAACATTTGACATGTGATTCCACCCCTATCAATGATGCTTTCCCCTTAGATGCCTTGCAAGCAATCTCGGAAGTCACTCCATGGTATGCATCTATTGCCAATTACTTGGTAGGCCATACCTTTCCTCCACACTTTTCTAAGCACCAAAGGGACAAGCTAAAAAGCGAGTCCAAATATTATGTATGGGATGAAGCTTACTTGTGGAGATGTGGTGCCGACCAAGTAATTAGGTGGTGTGTGGCCCAATCTGAATTCCAATCTATTCTAGAGGCGTGCCACTCTCCTGAAAGTGGTGGGTACTTTGGTCCTCAAAGGACGGCAAGAAAAGTGTTAGACTATGGGTTTTGGTGGCCTAGCTTATTTAAAGATGCAACCTCCTTTTGCAATTCTTGCCACCTATACCAAAGGTTTAGGAATACATCCAAGAAGGATGAAATGCCCCCAACAACTTATGTTATTCTGTGAAATTTTTTATGTTTTGGGGCATTGACTTCATGGGTCCGTTTCCAAGCTCCAATGGTTTTCTCTACATCTTGTTAGCGGTAGATTACGTCTCTAAGCGGGTGGAAGCAATTCCTACTCGTACTGATGATGCTAATGTTGTTTTCTTTTGTAAGAAATCACCTCATTTGTCACTTTAGATTGCCACGAGCAATCGTGAGTGATCAAGGCTCTCATTTTTGCAACAAGAGAATGACAACTTTGATGCAGAAGTATGGCATTTCACAAGGTGGCTACGGCTTACCATCCCCAAACAAATGGTCCAGCTGAGGTTTCTAATCGCGAGATTAAGCAGATCTTAGAGAAACTAGTGAAACCTTATAGGTGAGATTGGAGCTCAAGACTGGGGGGGCGCTCTATGGGCTTACTGGACGGCCTATAAATCACCAATAGGCATGAGTCCATTCCGAATAGTCTATGGGAAAGCATGCCCCCTACCGGTTGAGGTTGAGCACAAAACATTTTGGGCCATCAAAGAATGCAATTTGGGGTTGGGAAAAGCCGGAACTGGGGGAAAGTTGCAATTGGAAGAATTGGAGTGTCTACAATTGGAGGCATATGAAAATTCAAGATTTTACAAGGAAAGGGAGAAGGCGGTGCATGACCGGAATATCAAGAGAAGAGAATTTCGGCTTGGAGTCAAGGTTGAGGTTAATGCCTGGTAAATTGAGGTTGAGATGGGATGGCCCTTATATGGTGGAGAAAGTTGAACCATATGGTGTTGTCCACTTTAGCCATTCCTTAAGCCCTAACTTCTTCAAGGTGAATGGCCACCGATTGAAACTTTACCATGGTGTGATAAAGAGTTGGAGATATTTCTCTTGAAGGATCCTTCCGAGGAAGAGAATTGAGCAATATGACCGTCCAACTTAAGGACGTTAAAGAAAAGTGCTAGGTGGGAGACACCCCACCATGGTATCATCTTCCATTTTTTTGTTTTCATGTGAATACTTGCTTGAATTTATTGAAATTTGATTGTTTTAGATCTTTGATTCTTTTGTCTATGAGGTTAATTGGTTTAGGGACTTTGTTTGCTTGTTTTAGGCCTTAGAACATAGAATTTGGTAGCATCCTGTATGAGGTAGCCTTTAAGAAGGTGAAACAAAAATTTTGTTTCCTTGCTGGCTCGCGTATGCAGCCCTCTGTATACGTATGCATCATGCGTTTTTTGGCCCAAGATGCGTATGCGGTTGATGTCCGCATACACGCGCCTCTCTTTGCGAGCCAACTGCTCACGTGCACATCCCCCTAGCATGCGCATGTTCCACTGGCATCACACAATGCCCGCGTACGTGGATAGCTTGTTCCGTACGCATCATCCATATTTTCGCCCAAGACACATGTGTGGCCCATGTCTGTGTACACAGAGGCCCCTGGCAAAGATCAACCTTCGCATGTGTGCTACTCGCGTATGTAACTCCTCCATCCAACCTCCTGGCCGTGCGTACGCATAGATTCAAAATTGCTAAACCCCCTTCATGACCCCTGTCGCGATTCTCTCTTCCCTCTTCACTCTTCTTTCTTATCATTCCATTAGGCCCAACTACCATCGCCCAGCCTAGCACCACCCCATGCCACCACCATCATTTCAGTCAGTCCGGCGCCACTGTCGTTGCTGGCCACCCACCGCCAACATCTCTCTCCTTTTCTCTCCATCATCTCCTCCTCTACCCGTCTTTTCTCCATAGACACCATCGCCACCCCTATCTCAGCTTAGTTGTGCGCCTTCCCTTCCGGCGACACCTCCGCCGTTCCTGTGCGTCCCGCAACCACCGCGCCACCCCCACCTCCATTTCTCCATCCCTTAGCTCAGGTCATTTTTGTTTCTCTGTTTCTTTTAGTTTCTGGGTAATAGTTTAGCTAGTTTTAGTTTTTGTTTTAATGATTATTAGTTGATTTAGGTTGGTATATTTCTATTAAACATGATTGCAAGTGTTGGATTGATTTTGTTTTAGAGGATTGTTGCTTGATTTTGACTAAATTTGATGACATCAAACTATGCATACCAACTGTTCGATGAATTGCCTAAGTTAGAACTGGGATTGATTCATATGTGTGGCCACCATATGCTTTCAACCATGATGTTATTAGGTAGTTTAACTCTGAATTGAGTATGTTTGGATGATTTTTTACTTACTTTGCTAAAGATTCATCATTTATTTAGTTATGAATTGAACTTGTTAAATTGCAAAAATTTATTTGTAAGGCAATATGGATTAATCTTGTGTTTACAATTCTTTACGTGAAATCAATTGATGAGTCTAATTGAGATATACGGGTTTATATGTTAAATTTGCTTTATCTTGGATGATCTTGACCAATGTGCATATCTCTCTCTCTCATATTGAACCATTGAACTATGTTGTTTCTTTTTGTATATGCATTATATATGGTTCAATTGTTTTAAGTGCTTAATGGTTGCTTGATTGGAAACTCAATTGTTTTCTCCATTCTTCCTTTCAGAATGAGGACCACTAAAGGAAAGAAACAAGCTTCCGCTTCCAAGAAACTGGCCCCGAAACCCAAGAAACTGGTTGAGCAAGTCAATATGCTACAAAGTCCTGACTTATCCGTACTCGCTCAAGATCTAGTTAGGTTTGCCAACCGGTATTATGCCCTTCAATATGGAAAATTCTGGGATATCAAGAAGTTGCATGTCGAGCGACAACTGAAGATGGATGAGTTACCCTCTGACCTTTGGCCATTAGTGAATTCTCACATTGAAAGCCGAGGGTGGAGCTTTTTGGATAGGAAACTAAGGGAGGCGAATGAACCATGGGTGTTGGAGGTTTATGCCAACTTTCACAATGCCAACCTCAAGTCCGCTCTTGTCCGAGGCAAGCAAAATCCCATCACGAAAGGTGCAATTGCGGAGATTCTGAATATTCTGCCTAAGATAAAAAGAGCGGTATGGTTATGTGAAGGCGCAAGCTGACCGCCAACTAGGCACCTTGGATTGGGATACGATTTTGAAGAAAATAGCTATTCCAGACTCGGCATGGGTTATGAGTTTGGGGGATAATCCTAAGCCAACTCGGACTCCCAATTAAGCAACTTACTTTTGATGCTCGGATATGGCAACAACTCTTGACCAACTATACCATACTGACTACTCATGAGACCACTATTACATGGGAGATGGTTGTTTTAGTTTGGGTTGTGTTAGAAGGAGACCCAGTGAATCTGTCCAAGGTTATCAAGCAATCGATGTGGAAGGTGCCGATATCTCTCAAGCAGAAAGTGGCTTTTCCGGTTATGGTCACTGAGATGATTGCCAAGGCCGGCCTTGAGTGGAGAACGATGATTATCCACCTACCCTGGCAAACAAGGACCTCTATATTCCTCATGGCGATTGGCTGAAGGATTACCTGGGCCTTGGTGATCAAAGCAAGAAGAAGAAGAAAAAAGTAACCACCAGAGAATCGAGCCGACCACCAGCACCATCATCATCTACTCTTTAGGCCCCCATGACTCAAGAGCTCGGTCTCAAGCTATTGGAGTGGCTGGAGCATTTAGAGAGGCGCATGAACCGGAAATATGAGAATATCAAGCTGCAAAACAGAGAGTGGGACCCCATGATTGAAGTGTTGGACACTCCTGATGAGCTTTTAGAGGCTGAGGATGCTGAGCCAGCAACTGAGGTGCAGGCCGAGACTGACACACATGCGGTAGATGCTGAGATGCCAGTGGCTGACATTGGGGTAGCTTCGTCACCGTAGCCTAAGGCCGCACCACCTACCCCTCCTATTTCTTGACACTTTTGTTAGCACGGAGGACTGTGCTAAGTTTAATTGTGGGGGGCAGAATTTGCAACACTTTTGGATCATAATTTCTACTCCAAACACTTTGAATTATATTTTGCTTTTAGTTATGTCTATTTTTATTTACGTTGTTAGAACTCTGTGGATATTTGCTACTCTTGACTTTTACATTGCACACTTTTATTTTGGATGTTTACATATCTTGGTTTAGCTCTAGTTTCATTTCTAATATGACATGCTCTTTTGTCTTAGTTAGTGTATATATTGCCTTTTATTTTAGTATATATGCTTTGGATAATGATTGTGATAGGATGATTGTGAATAGTGATAGCGCCTAGTTCATGCTTGTTTTCCTAAATGTCATGGTGATTCTTTGATAGTGAAGTTAGGAAAAAGCTAGGAATTTTGGTTTGCATCCAACACATAGGACATACATACATAAAGAATAAGTTGGTAAAAACAACATAAAAAGCTTCCAAGAAAGATTTTTAAGGGCACTCTATTGAATTGATTCAAAAATTGCTTTTGAACTTGCTTAAAATATTTTTTGGAGTATAGGAAAGAGCTAGAACAAGCAACCTTGTGAGTTGTTGAGCCTTAATGTGTGGTTGCATACTCCAACCACAAATTTCTATTCTTGTGTGATATACTCCTTCTTTGATTGTGATCTTGAATTTGCTTAATTCTTTATATCCAATATTTGATGTTTTGAATGCATTTAGCATGATTGAGGCCATAATTTCAATTGAAACTCACTAACCCATGTGGCCATACCCTTATATCTACCTTTGTAACCAATTTTGAGCCTTTGAATCCCCTTTTGTTCTATGTGTTACCACATCTTTAAACCTAAGTGAAAACCATGAATAACCTTAAATTGCATCTATGATTACCTTAGGTTGAGGTGTGTGTGTTAAGTAAGTGTGGGGAAATTGTTGGGAGACATTGGTAGTGAATGAAAAATTTTGTTTGGGTATTTCATTGAAAATATTGGGAAATAGGTGTGCATTCATATGACAAGTTGCTTAACCATATGCAATTAGTGTTGATAAAAGGAAGGAAAAACAAAATTTTCAATTATGAAAATATCTTTCCTCAATGTTTCATTAAAAAAAAGCACTAAAAAGGGGACAAAATGCCCTAAAATAAACAAATGGTAATAAAGCATATGTGTTATGACTAAAAAGAGAATGCATGAATGTGTAAAAAGGAAGTGGTAGGTAGTAGGTTGCATTTATGGTAATTAGATGATGTAGGTTGTGAGGATACTTAAACTAATCAAAGATTCAATTTAAAAGTCCATTTAACCATATTAATCCTACCTTGACCCTAGCCCCATTACAATTCTTTAAAGACCTCATGGTAATTGTGTTCATGCATCAAGTACTTGTTGATTGTTAGATGAAGAGCAAATTTGAGAAAGCATTATTAGAGGAGAATTGATCGATTAAACCCTAAACACTGAGCGATTAGAGTGTACACACATCTGGTGAGGGGTTCGATTGCTCAATTCTATTTCTCCACACCTTGTTTATATTGTTTTGCAAGTTGCTCAATTATGAACTTGAATCAATTCCTTGGATTATGATTGCACTGCACTTGTGATTCGTTGTCGCCCTATATGCTTATTTACTTGCTTGGAAGTTTGGTTGTTTGTTTTTTACCAATTTCATAGGACATTATGGTATAGATATAGGTAGATATCATGCATTAGTATAGTTGCATACACATGAGTAGTTGCATTCAACAACTTGTTCACCCCTTCTTTTACTTTCTCATTTTGATTAGCATGAGGACATGCTATTGTCTAAGTGTGAGGAAATTGATAAATCCATATTTGATGATGATTTTTGGCTTGAAATGAATGGATTTCATTACATAATCTCACACTTATTCACTAAAATAGCATGCATTTGTGATTTTCTTCCAAATTGCACTTAATTGCAAAAGCATGCTTTTTAGGCTCCAAAAATGCTAATTTTAATCCTCTTAAATTCTATTCGATGCCTTGATATGTCTGTTAAATAATTTCAGGTCTTAGGAATCAAGGTTAGACTGGAATAGATGGAAAAAGAAGCAAGCAAGAGTAGAAAATCATGAAGAAATGAAGATTTTTTGGATATATGCATCTGTGCGTACGCATCATTGCAGCGTGCATACGCACACTTCATTTTTCCATCGCCCACGTACACGGACCACATTGCCGTGTACGCGGGACTGCTGTCACGTGAGTCATTAGTAGAAACACGCTGGGGGCAATTTCTGAACTATTTTTGGCCCAGTTTGAAGCCCAATTCGAAGACTAGAGTCTCGGGGTAAAGCAAGCTTGAGGACATACATTCCATTAGCTTAGTTTTACATAGTTTTTGAATTTAGAGAGAGAAACTTCTCCTTCTCTCTAGGTTTTAGTGTTTCTTGTTCATTTTCATTTCAACCCATAAACTAGACACTTGTTAATCTCAGTTTTTAGTGTTTTAATTGTTGTAGTTTCTACTGTTCAATTTTACTTAGCACTTTTGCAATTTTACCAATTTGGGTTATGATTTTGCATCTTGTTGGATTTTGATTTTGGTAATACATTGAGCTTTTTCATATTCCATTTGTGTTATTTGAGTTTTTATTGTTGATTGTTGCTATTGGGTATCTTGAATTTGGATTATTTTACAATTTTATTATGCTTGTTATTATTCCTCACCAAGTGTTTGAGGAAATATCACTTATGACTATAGAGTAGATTTTCTCTCTTGGCCTTGTGGTGGAATAATTAGAGACTCTTGAATTGCAAGAATTTAGTGTTAATGGGTAATTGAAAATTGCTTATTAGCTTGAACTCCACTAAATCTAGTCTTTCACTAGGATTTGACTAGGACTTGTGGGCTAGAGTTAATATTTCTCACTTGACATTCCTTCAATCGTTAGAAGATAACTAAGTGGGAGTAATAGGCAATTACCATCACAATTGAGGAATGCAATAAAGATAGAAATTCTAATTTTCACCCCTAGCCAAGATTTCTCATTTTAATTGCTTGGCTCTTCCCTTGTTGACTTTGATTCCTTGGTCCTCTTAGCTTGATTACTTGCATTCAATTATATGTCATTATCATTGCCATTCCTTTATTGTATGCTTATTAGTTGGTTGATTGTTCGATGGATAGTGTAATTGCCTCTATTTAATTGTTAGTTGTTATTGCTTTAATTTCTAGTCACTTTACTTTTCTCGTACTCAACTCAAAAATCCCCAAAAATTCCTAACTAATGATATGCATCACGTTGAAATTCCTAGGAAAGACGACCTGGGATTCTACTTCCGGTATTTGATTTGATAGTTGTGACATTATTTTAAACTTTGACTCGGGATATCTCGTTGGTTGGGACTATACTTTGCAATATTGAATTGAAAAATCCTTTGGTAATTTCTTAACCGACATTTATCTCGTGTTAGGTGTATTGCGGAACAATCGTACTCCTCTAGGAAAAGAGTAAAAGGCCTGGAACATTGCTCACCTGAACCGTCATATCTTTCGTAGTATTCACCACCACGATCAGATTTGACAGCTTTAATTTTTTTCCCAAGTTAAAGTTCAACTTTAACTTTGAAAGACTTGAAAACATCCAAGGTTTGGGACTTTTTCATGAATTAAATATAGATACCCGTAACGAGGGTAATCATCTATGAATGTAATAAAAAACCATTGTCCATTCCAAGAGACAGTAGGGAATGGGCCACATATATCGGTGTGTATCAATTCTAAGACATCTTTAGCTCTCTCGGTACCTAATTTCCTTTCATTTGTCCTTTTCCCCTTTATGCACTCAATGCAAACTTTAAAGTCCACCAATTTTAGGGGTTCAAGAATTCCATCCAACACGAGCCTCTGAATTCTCTGTTTAGAGATGTGACCTAGGCGTTTGTGCCATAATGATGCCGAATTCTCATTTAATTTTTGTTTTGTACCTGTTTGCAGTATTTCATTATTATAGGAATTCAAATCAAGCCTATATAGATTATCCACCAAGCGAGCAGAGCAAATATTATTCGAATTATAAAAGAGATTGACTTTATTGTTTTCGAAGAAACAAAAAATAACATGATTTGTCCAAACAAGAGACAGAAACTAAGTTTTGTCTAAATGACGGTACATAAAATGTCTCAAATAAATCCAAGTAAAATTCACTCGTCGAACATAATCTAAAGGTTCCTATAGCTTCGACTAAAACTATATTACCGTCTGCCACAGAGATGTATATTTCAGTATCACTTGGCGGTTGGCTCTACAGGCAACCCTGCATAGTAATACTTACATGAGTAGTAGCAACAGAATCTACCCACCAAGTATCAACATGTGCATAACTTAAACTAGCCTCAGAACAAAAGAAAGTAAGAATCATACCCTTCTTTATACGCCAAGTGATATATTTGGTACAATCATTCTTCATATGTCCCACCTTCTTACAGAAGAAATATGTTGAAGCTTGATCATGCTTCTTAGCCTTTTTCTGCTAAGAAGGGGCATCCGCAGTAGTATCACACTTTTTTTTATACTGAGAAGATGAAACCATGTGAGCACGTTCAGTCTTATCTTACGGCAACCTCTCTTCTTCTTGCACATAGTGTGTGATGCCAGGGCATTTCGACCAGTTTCACTGACCTTTTCTTTACTGTTTTAGGGTAGTTTCATGCATTTTCTTAGGAAATAAGCAAGTTTTGGGTAGAATTTCACTTACATCTTGATTCAAGCAAACATTGTGAATTTTATATGATTTCATGAGAATTATGCATGAATTTAATGACAAATTGGATGATGCATGACTCATAACTTGGATTAGAGCTTTGATGCACTTTATTTGCTTGATTTCAGGACAAAGGAAGCAAGGAAAAGCCATATTAGTAGCCACGTTAGTCTAACTAACGTGACCACTAACGTGGAATGGGAGCTAGCTTGCAACGTTAAGGAGAAAAGTGATCGCCAATAACGTCTTCGAAGCCATCATAGCCCACGTTAATTACCACGTTAACTACATTAACGTGGTAGTTAACGTGGAGGAAAAAGAAGCTCCAAGCGTTAGTGGTAAAAGTGAGTGCCACTAACGCTCCAAAAGGGCAATTGGCCACGTTAAAAGTCACGTTAACTCAGTTAACGTGAACTCTAACGTGGAAGAGGAAGATAATGCCAACGTTAGTGACACTCACCTTTGTCACTAACGTTGGACTAAGCCACTATGAGCCACGTTAGTTACCACATTAATTACATTAACGTGACCACTAACGTGGTGTTGATTGCCATCTCCACCGTTAGTGACAAAGGGGAGTGTCACTAACGTTGGAGATGACAATCAACACCACGTTAGTGGTCACGTTAATGTAATTAACGTGAGGCACTAACGTGGGAAAGGGGCGTTTTGGAGCGTTAGTGAAAAAGGTATATGTCACTAACGCTCTCGAAGATTTGGCAAGCCTACGTTAAAGGTCACGTTAACTATACTAACGTGAACTCTAATGTAGGGAGAAAGGGGTACTCTCAACGTTATTGGGAAAGGTAAACCCCAGTAACGTTTGCGAAGGGCCAAGAGGCAACGTTAGTGGTCACGTTAGTGCCACTAACGTTGAAGTTAACGTGGACCATTTTGGGTTAGGAACGTTAGTGAAAAAGGTGATTGTCACTAATGTTCTCGACCCCATATTTTCACTTAACGTTAACACCACTAACGCCCTAAGCTAAAGTCCATGCCTACTGCACACTTTCTCTACAAGTGAAGCCGAGCCCACTAAAGATGATAACTGCTTCAACTCAAGATCCAAAGGCCCATATCCAAGACTTGAAGAGCCAACTAGAAGATCAGAAGAGTAGTATAAATAGGAGTAATTTTGAACTAGAGAGAAGCTTTTGGGGGATTAAGAGAACTACTCTCTGTATAATTTTACTTTCTCTGCAACTTCTAGTTTTACTTTCAGAATGCATTCTCCATCTTTGTTTTCCATTCCCAGAGCCATGAACAACTAAACCCTTTTCATTGGGTTAGGGAGCTATGTTGTAATTTGATGGATCAATAATAGTTTTCATTATTCTTCTTCTTTTTTTTCTCTTGATTTTACTAGAAAGCTTTCAATCTTCATCCAATTGGGTAGTTGTCTTGGAAAAGAAGCTATTCATACTTGGATCTCTTCAGAACCTTGGAAGAGGAATGAAGAGATAATGCTAGAAATGCTTTCTCATGTTGGACCAAATTGGGGTTTGAATGGATATAGTGACATATAATCCTACCAACACTTTGATTTGGAAATACATGTGGTATAATCAGTGACCATACTTCATCTCTTCTCATGAGCAATTGGACCAAGGAATTGGCTATTGATCAAGATTTGAGAGATTGAATTACCAAGGAATTGGAATTCAATCACTTAAGATTGCCAAGGAGATCAATGAATGCATTGATTGAGGAAGAGATGAAAATGAACTTGATCTGGAGAATGCAACATCTCCTAAGCCCAATGAATCCCCCATTTCTGATCTTACCCATTCTCTTTAATTTCTATAATTTACTTTCATGCTAAATTCCCCATTCCCCATTTAAGATTCTGCAATTTACTTTCCGTCATTTATATTCAGCTCTTTATTCCCAGCATTTACATTTTCTGCTATTTACTTTCCCGCCATTTAATTTCCTGCAACTCTCACATCAAATTCTGCTTAGCTCAACTAGAACATTCCTCTAATTAAAGTTGATTGACCAATCAATCCCTATGGGATTCGACCTCACTCTATTGTGAGTTTTTACTTGACGACAATTTGGTATACTTGCTGAGGGAAATTGTTGAAAGACAAGTTTTCGTGCATCAAGTTTATGGCGCCGTTGCCGGGGATTGATTTTGCATCAACAATGATTAAATTGGTGGATAACTAGATTGAGCATATTTTTTCTTTTGTTTGATTTAATTTCATTTGAGTAATTTACTTTCAGTGTTAGTTATTTCCTTCCCTTTACCCTTTACTCGTTTGTGGTGTTATCTGCATTTTTTTTTACTATTTAGTTCACTGACCCACTAACTGTTTGATATATTGCATCACTCACACTAACAGTATTTTTAACAATAATACTCTCTATCTCCCTTTTGCTTTGGCCTTATTAGTTGTATGACAGGTAGAAGAAATGGGGCTTCAACTTCTTTTGATTCTGAACCTGAGAGGACCTTCCTTAGATTAAGGAGGGAAGCAAGAGGAAAGAGAGTTATTGGTGCTGAGGAAGAGGAAGAGTACTTTGAACCAGACATGGATGAGAATATGGAGAACCATCATGAAGAAGAGGCTCACAACCATGGCAGAGAAGGCCCAGTGCATCATGCTGGGCAAGAGAGAAGAGTTCTGGGATCTTACATCAATCCAAACCCAAGAAACTGTGGAAGTAGCATCCAAAAGCCAACCATACATGCCAACAACTTTGAACTAAAGTCACAGCTCATCACCCTTGTTCAGAACAACTGTTCATTCGGAAGAAGCGTCCAAGAAGATCCCAATCAACATCTAACCACCTTCCTAAGGATATGTGATACTGTGAAGTCTAATGGTGTTCATCCTGACACCTACAGACTACTTCTATTCCCCTTCTCACTCAAGGACAAGGCATCTAAATGGCTGGAATCCTTCCCAAAGGAGAGTTTAACAACCTGGGAGGATGTGGTGAACAAGTTCTTGGCGAGATTCTATCCTCCTCAAAGAATCAACAGGTTGAGAGCTGAAGTTCAAACTTTCAAACAACAGGATGGTGAGACTCTCTACGAAGCATGGGAGAGATTTAAAGACTTGACAAGAAGGTGCCCGCCAGATATGTTCAATGAATGGGTGCAGTTACACATTTTTTATGAAGGTCTTTCTTATGAATCAAAGAAAGCAGTAGACCACTCATCTGGGGGATCTCTGAACAAGAAGAAGACCATTGAAGAAGGCATAGATGTCATTGAGACTGTAGCTAAGAATGACTACTTCTATGCTTCTGAAAGAGGCAACACTAGAGGAGTGATGGAGCTGAACAACGTGGATGCACTGCTGGCCCAGAACAAGCTGATTACCAAGCAGCTGGCTGACCTTACCAAGAAGATGGAGAGGAACCAAGTTGCAGCAATCACCACCTCATCAACAACTCAAAAAAGAGTGAATGAAGAAGTAGAGGGTGATCAGGAACAAGCTAACTACATTGAAAACTCACCTAGGCAGACCCATGATCCATATTCCAAAACTTACAATCCTGGTTGGAGGAACCACCCAAACTTTGGGTGGGAAAATCAACAAGATCAAGGCCAAGATCAGAGACGCCACAACCCCAACAACAATGCAGCTCACCAACATTCCACACAGAGATCATATCAGCACCCACCTAACAACACACCTCAACATCCATACCAAAGCCAAAATAACCCTTCTTATCCATCCAACTCCAACCCACCATCATCCGAAGACAGACTTTCAAGGATTGAGACTCTACTTGAAGGCATATGTAAGGAAATCCAAGATAACAAAGTGTTCAAGGAGGAGGTGCGAGCCAATATCAAGAACCAGGGAGACACCATCAAAAAGCTGGAATTTCAAGTGGGATACCTCTCTGAGAAGATTCCCAAACCTACTGATAGCTTCCCAAGTGACATAGAGAAGAACTCGAGAGGTGAAGCAAAGAAGGTCAGATGGGAAGATTGCAAGATGGTCACTATAAATGATAAGGGGACTGAGGAAGAGCCGAACAAACCATTAGAACAACCTGGAGATACATCAGCAGAAAACAGGAAGAGGATCACCAAGAAACCAAAATTTCACAGAAGGAGCTGCTGAGACTCTATGCACCTTTTCCCCAAAGACTCAAGAATGGTGTAGAAAAGAGAATATACTCAAGGTTTCTTGACATGTTTGTATCTCTCCATGTAAACATACCATTCATCAAGGCCCTCCAACAAATGCCCTCATACATTAAGTATATGAAGGAGCTGCTGACCAGGAAAAGCTCACTCAAAGGAGAGCAAACAATAGTGATGAATAAGGAGTGCAGTGCTCTCATTCAACCAGAGATACCTACAAAAAGGAAGGACCTAGGGAGTTTTCACATCCCCTGTGCCATAGGAGAAACAATGTTTGATAAGGGATTCTGTGATCTGGGAGCAAGCATCAACTTAATGCCTTTATCCCTTATGAAGAAGTTGCAGATCAATGAGCTAATGCCCACATATGTAGTCATCAGGCTGGCTGACAAAACTCAAAAAACAAGTGGTAGGAGTGGTGGAAAACGTGTTAGTGAAGGTTGGGAACTACTTCCTTCCCACAGACTTTGTCATAGTAGAAATGGAAGAGAGTCACCTTTACCCAATCATATTGGGAAGACCATTCCTAGCTACAGCCAGAGCGCTCATAGATGTGGAGCGAGGAGAGCTAATATTGAGGATACATGACGAACAACTCGCATTCCATGTCTTCAAACCCTCACAAGAAGCAGATCAGAAAAGCAAGAAACCATGGGGAGAGCACGAGAAAGCACTGGTGGAAGAAACAAGCATTGAAGCACAAGGAATCCCTTTGGTTGATGAACAAGATAATCAGCAGCTGTCATAGCTCAAGGAAAATCAGGAGGAACCTAAACCACCAGAGTCATATGAGACCAGCAACAAACATGAATGCAACTCATAGCATGTCACTCTTAGCACCTTGAACAATTCTTTTTACACCACATGACCACAAACTAAGTTTGGTATCACCAATGTCGCATATATTGGCAATTAATTAGTCAGTTGGGTTGCATTTATGAATAGCACTTAGTTAGTTAAAAACAAAAACAAACAAAAAAATTTTGTTTTTCTTCTTTTTGAAAAGTAGTTATCCCACTTTTCCAATATTTGCCGCCAACTTTCAATCTTATTAATTTTGTTCTTTTATCCTGTAGGAGAAATGAGAGGAGGATTGGAAAGAATTGACTGGACAATTGAAGAAGGAGGATTTGGCCACCACAAAAGGAGAGTACTATACACGTGTTTTCAAGGGGGATGCATTGGGAAATGTTGCCATGCAACATTGGAAGAGTGACACGCTTGGAAATCGAACCAACCCCCCCCCATAAAGTTGATGATCCTTGTGCTCATCCTATGCTGAACCCTCACACAACCACTCCATCAATCCACACCTTTCATTCAATCACCATCTCCCTATATAAAGTGGTTCTCATTCCATACCCCTTCCACATCCCAAATTCTCATTCTTTGTACTTCTAACTTTCGGAACCCAATACCTCTTATCCCATCAAAAACACTCTCACTCATTCCCTTCACTACACCCTGTCTTAACCGGCCGAATTCCATCATTAACCAATAATTCTCAACACCTTCACATCTCAAAAGTCACTCATGGCATCATCAAGCTCTAAGAGGCAAAAGAGGAAGGAACCGGTGGAGAGCATCCCTTTCGATGAAGGGAGATTTAAAACTGCATTCCATAAACTCAAATTTGAACGGATAAAGCTCAAAAAGATATTTCCTGAGCTAACATTCCAGTTCAATGAGGATGAGTGCCCACAGATTCGAGAGAAGATTGAACAAAGGGGTTGGCAAAGGCTCACGAACCCAGAAGCAAAGATAAATGTAAACCTCATCAAAGAGTTCTATGCAAATGTGGTCAGAGAAGATAAAACCAAGGCCCCCACCTTCAAAAGTTATGTGAGAGGAACAGAGGTGGACTTCAGCCCCAATGCCATAACAAGGACTCTTCAACTGAAATCGCCACATTTTGATGAGCCCAGTTATCATGTGAGAATAAGTAATGGCCCCGACAATGATGAACTTGAAGAAATTGTGAACGATATGTGTGTTATAGGATCTGACTGGGAAAGGTATTCGGATAGGAGAGTGATAATGCGAAATTGTTACTCAGGTTGTGAATTATTACATATCTTCACAACTTCGCATAACTAACCAGCAAGTGCATTGGGTCGTCCAAGTAATACCTTACATGAGTAAGGGTCGAATCCCACGGAGATTGTTGGTATGAAGCAAGCTATGGTCACCTTGTAAATCTCAGTCAGGCGGATATAAAATAGTTATGTAGTTTTCGAAATGTAGTAATAGAAGAAGGATAGAAATACTTATGTAAATCATTGGTGAGAATTTCGGATAAGCATATGGAGATGCAATCGTTCCTCTGAACCTCCGCTTTCCTGCTGTCTTCATCCAATCAGTCTTACTCCTTTCTATGGCTGGCTTTATGCAAGGGCATCACCGTTGTCAGTGGCTACATCCCCTCCTCTTGTGAAAATGGTCCAAGATGCCGATACATAAATGCCACAGACACATAATTGGGTGAACCTTTTCAGATTGTGACTCAGCTTTGCTAAAGTCCCCAATTAGAGGTGTCCAGGGTTCTTAAAAGCACACTCTTTTTTTTTTCTTTGGACCTTGACTTTAACCGCTCAGTCTCAAGTTTTCACTTGACACCTTCACGCCACAAGTACATGGTTAGGGACAGTTTGGTTTAGCCGCTTAGACCAGGATTTTATTCCTTTAGGCCCTCCTATCCACTGATGCTCAAAGGCTTGGGATCCTTTTTATTGCCCTTGCCTTTTGGTTTTAAGGGTTACTGGCTTTTTGCTCTTGCCTCTTGGTTTTAAGAGCTTTTGGCTTTTTCTGCTTGCTTTTTCTTTTTCTTTCTATTATTTTTTTTTCTCTTTTTTTTTTCTGCAAGCTTTGTTCTTTGCTGCTTTTTCTTGCTTCAAGAATCATTTTTATGATTTTTCAGATTATCAAATAACATGTCTCTTAGTCATCATTCTTTCAAGAGCCAACATATTTAACATTCTTAAACAACAACTTCGAAAGACATATGCACTGTTCAAGCATACATTCAGAAAACAAGAAGCATTGTCACCACATCAATATAATTAAACTAAGTTCAAGGATAAATTCGAAACTCATGTACTTCTTGTTCTTTTGAATTAAAACAGTTTTTATTTAAGAGAGGTGATGGATTCATAGGACATTCATAACTTTAAGACATAGTTACTAACTACTAATGATCACGTAATGAAGACACAAACATGAGCTCCATGAATGGGCTCTCTTGCTTGCTCCATCTTTTTCTTAGTGATGGGCTTCTCTTCCTCAATGTGAATGTCTCCTTCTATGAAAGCTCCAGCTGAGTAACATAGATGGCAGATAAGATGAGGGAAAGCTAGCCTTGCCCCAGGGGAGGGCTTTTCGGCTATTTTGTAGAGTTCAAGGGAGATGACTTCATGAACTTCTACTTCCTCTCCAATCATGATGCTATGAATCATGATGGCTGATAAGCGGATATTTTATACGCTTTTTGGGGTTAATTTCATATAGATTTTAGTATGTTTTAGTTGGTTTTTAGTTTATTTTCATTAGTTTCTAGGCAAAATCCACATTTCTGGACTTTACTATGAGTTTGTGTGTTTTTCTATAATTTCAGGTATTTTCTGGCTGAAATTGAGGGAGCTGAGCAAAAATCTGATTCAGGCTGAAAAAGGACTGCTGATATTGTTGGATTCTGACCTCCCTGCACTCAAAATGGATTTTCTGGAGCTACAAGACTCCAAATGGCATGCTTCCAATTTCGTTGGAAAGTAAACATCCAGGGCTTTCCATCAATATATAATAGTTCATACTTTGTCCAAGGATAGATGACGTAAACTGGCGTTTAATGCCAGCTCTCTGCCCAATTCTGGCGTCCAGCGCCAGAAACAAGTTGCAAGTTGGAGTTCAACGCCAGAAAATGATCCAAAGCTGGCGTTGAACACCCAAAACAGCCCCAGGCACGTGAGAAGCTTTAGTCTCAGCCCCAGCACACACCAAGTGGGCCCCAGAAGTGGATTTCTGCACTATCTGTTATAGTTTACTCATTTTCTGTAAACCTAAGCTACTAGTTTAGTATTTAAACAACTTTTAGAGATTCATTTTGTATCTCATGACATTTTAGATCTGAATTTTGTACTCTTTGACGGCATGAGTCTCTAAACTCCATTGTTGGGGGTGAGGAGCTTTGCTGTGTCCCAATGAATTAATGCAAGTATTTCTGTTTTCCATTCAACCATGCGTGTTCCTATCTAAGGTATCCATTCGCACTTCAATATGAATGTGATGAACGTGACAATCATCATCATTCCACCACGAACGCGTGCCTGAGAACCACTTACGTTCCACCGTAGAATGAATGAATATCTCTTAGATCTCTAAATCAGAATCTTCGTGGTATAAGCTAGATTGATGGCAGCATTCAAGAGAATCCAGAAAGTCTAAACCTTGTCTGTGGTATTCCGAGTAGGATTCAAGGATTGAATGACTGTGACGAGCTTCAAACTCACGAGTGCTGGGCGTAGTGACAGACGCAAAAGGATAGCAAATCCTATTCCGGTACGATTGAGAACCTGCAGATGATTAGCCGTACGGTGACAGCGCATTTGGACCCTTTTCACTAGAAGGATGGATGGTAGCCATTGACAACGGTGATCCACCTACACACAGCTTGCCATAGGAGGACGTGCGTGCGTGAATCAGAAAACAGAGGAAAGCAGAATTTCAGAAGACGAAGCATCTCCAAAACTCCAACATATTCTCCATCATTGCATACAAGTAAAGTTTGTGTTCTGCCCTTTTTCTCCTTGCAATCATATTTGATAAGTGAATTATTTTATTGTCTTCCTGACTAAGAGTTACAAGATAACCATAGATTGCTTCAAGCCAACAATCTCCGTGGGATCGACCCTTACTCACGTAAGGTATTACTTGGACGACCCAGTGCACTTGCTGGTTAGTTGTGCGAAATTACATTGTGAAGTAATTTTCGTGCACCAAGTTTTTGGCGCCGTTGCCGGGGATTGTTCGTGTTTGAACAACTGACGGTTTATTTTGTTTCTTAGATTAGGAAAATTTGTCTTTTTTTTGGTTTAGAGTCTCTTATTATTGTTCTTGGTTAAAAATATCCTTCTTCAAAACAAGTGTTACATTTACTGTCCAATTGGCTAGAGCATTGGTCTAAGTCTGTGGCAGTTTGGTATACTTTTTTTTTTAAATCTTTTTCAAAAATAATAATTTCTCTATTAAATTTTGTGCCAAACTTTAAGTTTGGTGTTTTCTTATTGATTTCCCTTTGATTTTCGAAAATTTTAGTTTGGTTTTCTAAAAATTTTAAGTTTGGTGTTCTTTCTTCATGTTCTTGTGAGTCTTCAAAGTGTTCTTGAGTTTTCCTTGTGTCTTGATCTAAAAATTTTTAAGTTTGATGTTCCTTAGTGTTTTCCCTCCAAAATTTTCGAAAACAAGGAGCATTAGATCTAAAAATTTTAAATCTTGTGCTATTTTATTATTTTTCTCTTTCCTCACTAAATTCAAAAATATCTTTTCTCTCTAATTTTAAAACAAATTTTCGAAAATTATTTTTTTTAAAAATTCAGATTTGTTTTCAAAATTTAAAATCTTTTCCAAATCATATCTTTTTCAAAACTTCCTCACCACTTTCTCTCCCCTCATTTTTTCGAAAATCTTCACCTATTTTTATTTATTTTACTTTAATTTATTTTATTTTCGAAATAAATAAATAAATAAATAAATAAAAATAAAAATTTTTTATTTTACATCATCTCCCTTTCTCCATCATGGATCTAAGTGGAAATGAACAGTCTAGGAGGATTCTGGGGTCATATGCTAACCCCTCTACTGCTTCATATGGGAGTAGTATCTGCATACCCTCCATTGGAGTCAGTAGCTTCGAGTTGAATCCTCAGCTCATTATCATGGTGCAACAAAGTTGCCAGTATTCCAGTCTTCCACAGGAAGAACCTACAGAGTTTCTGGCACAATTTTTACAAATTGCTGACACAGTACATGATAAGGAAATAGATCAGGATGTCTACAGACTATTACTGTTTCCATTTGCTGTAAAAGATCAAGCTAAGAGGTGGTTAAATAACCAACCTAAGGCCAGCATAAGAACATGGAAACAGCTGACAAAAAAATTCCTGAATCAATACTTTCCCCCAAAACGGATGACACAGCTAAGGCTGGACATCCAAGGCTTTAAACAAGGAGATAAGGAATCTCTTTATGATGCCTGGGAGAGATACAGAGAGATGCTACGAAAATGCCCCTCTGAAATTTTTCAGAGTGGGTTCAGTTAGACATCTTCTATTATGGGCTTGCAGAAGGAGCTCAGATGTCTCTAGATTACTCAGCTGGTGGATCTATCCACATGAGAAAGACAATTGAAGAGGCTCAAGAGCTCATTGATACAGTTGCCAGGAATCAGCATCTGTACCTAAGCAGTGAACCTTCCATGACAGAAGAGGTTAAAACAGTAACTGCTGAACTCAGCCCTGTAAAACAAGCTGCTGAATTCAATCAGCAATTGGACTTTCTAACAAAGCAGTTAGCCGAATTCAAGGATAAACTACAAGAGACAAGGATGGCTAATATAAATATGGAAGAACAATTGAAGCAAACAAAGCAGCAGCTGTCAAGACAAATAATAGAAGAATGCCAAGCAGTTCAATTAAGAAGTGGGAAAACATTAAATACCCCACCTCAAGGCAGCAAAGAGTTAAGGAATGAGCAAACCACCCAAAATTCACCTGAGGACAGTAAGAGCCCAGGGAAAAGTAATTATGGCATTAAAACGCCAGCAATCTGGTGGAAGGCTGGCGCTGAACGCCCAGACCATGCCCAAGACTGGCGTTCAACGCCAGTAACAAGCAAGGACTGGCGTTCAATGCCAGAAACAAGCAAGGATCTGGCGTTGAACGCCCAAAATGGGCAAGACCTGGCGCTAAACGCCCAAAATGGGCACAGTTCTGGCGTGCAGACGCCAGGAACAGACAAGGAGTTGGCGTCTCACATCACTCCAGCTTCTAACTCTGGCACTCAATTGCCAGTGAGGGATCAGACACACACAAGTGCTGATGACAACCCCTCTAAAAAGGCTTCTTCAGCCACTTCTGTAGGCAATAAACCTACAGCAACTAAGGTTGAGGAATATAAAGCCAAGATACCTTATCCTCAAAAACTCCGGAAAGAGAAACAGGATAAGCAATTTGCTCACTTTGCAGATTATCTCAGGACTCTTGAAATAAAGATTCCATTTGCAGAGGCACTTGAGCAAATACCTTCTTATGCCAAGTTTATGAAAGAGATCTTGAGTCATAAAAAGGATTGGAGAGAAACAGAAAGAGTTCTCCTCACTGAACAATGCAGTGCAGTCATTCTAAAAAGCTTTCCTGAAAAGCTTAAATACCCTGGGAGTTTTCTGATACTATGCATATTAGAAGGTAACTGCACCAAGACAGCTTTGTGCGATCTTGGGGCAAGCATCAACCTAATACCTGCATCCACTATCAGAAAGCTTGGCTTAACTGAAGAAGTTAAACCAACCCGGATATGTTTCCAACTTGCTGATGGCTCTATTAAATACCCATCAGGCGTGATTGAAGACATGATTGTCAGAGTTGGGCCATTCGCCTTTCCCATTGACTTTGTAGTGCTGAAAATGGAGGAGCACAAGAGCGCTACTCTCATTCGAGGAAGACCCTTCCTAGCAACTGGACGAACCCTCATTGATGTCCAACAAGGGGAAATAACCCTGAGAGTCAATGATGATGAGTTTAAGTTGAATGCTGTCAAAGCTATGCAGCATCCAGGCACATCAAAAGACTGCATGAAAGTTGATCTTATTGACTCTTTGGTAGAAGAGATCAACATGGCTGAGAGTCTCAAATCAGAGTTGGAAGACATCTTTAAAGATGTTCAGCCTGATTTGGAGGATTCAGAGGAGATTAAAGAGCCTCTGAAATTTCCTCTGGAAGAGGAAAAACCTCCTAAACTTCAAGCAAAAATAGAGATAATTGAAAAATTACCACCACCTGCCAATGTTAAGGCAATCAGAAGCTTTCTGGGGCATGCAGGATTCTATAGGAGGTATATAAACGATTTTTCAAAAATCGCAAAACCTCTAAGTAATCTGCTAGCTACTCACACGCCATTTGTGTTTGACACAGAGTGTATGCAGGCGTTTGAAACGCTAAAAGCTAAGCTGGTCACAGCACCAGTTATTTCTGCACCAGACTGGACATTACCATTTGAGCTAATGTGTGATGCCAGTGATCACGCCATTGGTGCAGTATTGGGATAGAAGCATGACAAGCTTCTGCACGTCATTTATTATGCTAGTCGCGTTTTAAATGATGCCCAAAAAAATTACACAACCACAGAAAAAGAATTACTTGCAGTGGTTTATGCCATTGACAAGTTCAGATCATACTTAGTAGGATCAAAAGTGATTGTGTATAGTGACCATGCTGCTCTTAAATATCTACTCACAAAGCAGGATTCAAAACCCAGGCTCATCAGATGGGTGCTGCTTCTGCAAGAGTTTGATATAGAAATAAGAGACAGAAAAGGGACAGAGAACCAAGTGGCTGATCATCTGTCCCGGATAGAGCCAGTAGAAGGGACGTCCCTCCCCTCTCTTGAGATCTCTGAGACTTTTCCGGATGAGCATTTATTTGCCATTCAGGAAATACCATGGTTTTCCGATATTGCAAACTATAAAGCTGCAAGGTTCATACCCAAAGAGTACAACAGGCAACAAAAGAAAAAATTAATCACTGATGCAAAGTACTACTTGTGGGATGAACCCTATCTCTTTAAGAGATGTGCAGACGGAATAATCCGTAGGTGTGTTGGAACATAAAGCCTACTGGGCAACCAGATTCCTGAACTTTGATGCCAGATTAGCTGGAGAAAAAAGATTGCTCCAGCTAAATGAGCTAGAGGAATTCAGATTCACTGCTTTCGAAAATGTCAAGCTTTATAAAGAAAAATAAAAAAAATGGCATGACAGAAAGCTGTCATCTAGAATCTTTGAACCAGGACAAAAGGTTTTGTTGTTCAACTCTAGGCTCAGGCTATTCCCCGGGAAACTGAAGTCCCGGTGGAGGGGACCATATGCGATTACAAGTGTATCACCATATGGTTATATGGAGCTTCAAGATGTTGATTCTGATAAGAAGTTCATTGTCAATGGACAGAGAATCAAGCACTATCTTGAAGGCAATGTTGAGCAAGAGTGCTCAAGGCTGAAGCTAGACTAAAAGCTCAGCAAGGTCCAGCTAAAGACAATAAAGAAGTGCTTGCTAGGAGGCAACCCAGCCATGGGGCATCAATCCTCTAAGCATTTTGCCCTATTTTTATTTTTATTTGTTTATATAAAGTTCACTGATCCTAAGGTAAAGAGTCAATTGTATAAGTTCACAGGGTTACAGAAGGATTCTGAACACAAAACAGAGAAAAAGAGCTCACTGGCAAGAAAACGCCAGTAAAAGTCTGTTTTGGGCGTTCAACGCCCAACAGAAGCATCCACTGGGCGTTGAACGCCAGTGAGGATAGCCATCTGGGCGTTAAACGCCAGAAAGAAGCTCTTTCTGGGCGTTTAACACCAGATTTACAGCATTCTAGGCATTTAGAAAAACGCCCAGTAACAAAGGACTTCCTGGCATTCAACGCCAGAAAGAAGCAGCAGCTGGGCGTTGAACGCCCAGGAGAGGCAGCATTTGAGCACTGAACGCCCAAAACATGCAGCGTTTGGGCGTTCAAATGCCAGGATGGTGGGGAGGAGGTAAATTCATTTTTTCTTCATATTTTTTCATTCTAATCTTAATTTTCATGCTTCAATTCATGATTTCTTGCATAAACATGTTAAGAACCCTGATTTCTAAAATCCCTAATTTCTAAAAACCCTACCTTAAAAATATCAAATATATCTTAATCCATAAGCACAAACCCTCTTTTTCAATTCAATTCAACCCTTTTTCAAATTTTCAAAACAAATCTATCTTTTCAACTAATATCTTTTTCAAATCTCCACATTATCTTTTTCAAAATCTAGATTTATCTTTTTCAAAAATTTCTCATATCTTTTCAATTTTAAACTATATCCTCTCTTATCATATCTTCTATCTTATCTTTTCCAAATCAATCTTTTTTATCATATCTTTTCTAAATTTTCGAAACCACCCCCCTCCCTTTAAATATGAGTTCGGCCACCCCCCCTTCCATCAACAATTGCACCTAGCTCTCCTTCTATCCCTCTCCTTTCTTTTCTTTTACTTGAGGACAAGCAAACCTCTAAGTTTGGTGTGTTTATTCGTGATCACTAAGATCATGGCTCCTAAGGGAAAACAACCCACTTCAAGAGGCAAGAAAGAGAGCATTCCAAAACCACTTTGGAATCAAGGGAAGTTCTTATCTAAAGAACATTCAGACCATTATTACAAAATAATGGGTCTAAGATCAGTGATCCCGGAAGTTAGATTCGATCTGAAAGAAGACGAATATCCGGAGATCCAGGAGCAAATTCGAATCAGGAACTGGGAGGTCCTAGCTAATCCTGAAACGAAAGTGGGAAGGAATATGGTCTAGGAGTTCTATGCTAATATGTGGCAGACAGACAAGCAAAAACTATCTGGAACTGCTTTCTATGAATATTGGACCGTGGTCAAAGGAAAGATTGTTCATACCATCCCTGACAAGATCAGGAAGATCTTAAAGCTACCTCAGTTGAAAGATGATCCAGACTCTTTCAACAGGAGAATGATGAGAACAGACAAGGGCCTGGATAAGATTCTAGAGGATATATGTATCCCTGGAGCAAGGTGGAACACTAGCACGAAGGGTGTCCCAAATCAACTCAAAAGGGAAGATCTCAAACCAGTCGCCAGAGGATGGCTGGACTTCATTGGGAATTCTCTGCTGCCCACTAGCAACCGTTCTGAAGTCACTGTTAAAAGAGCAGTGATGATCCATTGCATCATGATGGGAAAAGAAGTGGAAGTTCATTAACTAATTTCAATTGAATTCTACAAAATTACTAATAAAAATTCTAAAGAGGCCAGGCTGGCTTACCCAAGCGTATAAAGACCCTCTTTAAGGACACAAAAGAAGAACTACCCCAGTAGGACACGAACAACAAAAAGGTAACTACGAAACCACTAACCAAAGAGTTAACTCTATATGAGTCAATAAGGGTAGGAATGAGGTCGTAGGAACGTCTCGTCTCTTTA
>NC_029790.2:68111903-68117724 GCF_000816755.2 Arachis ipaensis
AAATCATAAAAATGATTCTTGAAGCAAGAAAAAGCAGCAAAGAACAAAGCTTGCAGAAAAAAAAAGAGAGAGAGAAAGAAAAAGCAAGCAGAAAAAGCCAAAGCCATTAAAACCTAAAGGGCAAGGGTAATAGAAAGGATCCCAAGGCTTTGAGCATCAGTGGATAGGAGGGCCTAAAGGAATAAAATCCTGGCCTAAGTGGCTAAACCAAGCTGTCCCTGGCCATGTGCTTGTGGCGTGAAGGTGTCAAGTGAAAACTTGAGACTGAGCGGTTAAAGTCAAGGTCCAAAGCAAAAAGAAGAGTGTGCTTAAGAACCCTGGACACCTCTAATTGGGGGCTTTAGCAAAGCTGAGTCACAATCTAAAAGGGTTCACCCAATTATGTGTCTGCGGCATTTATGTATCCGGTGGTAATACTGGAAAACAAAGTGCTTAGGGCCACGGCCAAGACTCATAAAGTAGCTGTGTTCAAGAATCAGCATACTGAAATAGGAGAATCAATAACACCATCTGAATTCTAAGTTCCTATAGATGCCAATCACTCTGAGCTTCAATGGATAAAGTGAGATGCCAAAACTGTTCGGAAGCAAAAAGCTACTAGTCCCGCTCATCTAATTAGAATCTGAGCTTCACTCAAAAACTCTGAGATATTATTGTTTCTTGACTTATTAGTCTTCTATTTTATTTGTCTAGTTGCTTGAGGACAAGCAACAGTTCAAGTTTGGTGTTGTGATGAGCGGATATTTTATACGCTTTTTGGGGTTAATTTCATATAGATTTTAGTATGTTTTAGTTGGTTTTTGGTTTATTTTCATTAGTTTCTAGGCAAAATCCACATTTCTGGACTTTACTATGAGTTTGTGTGTTTTTTTGTAATTTCAGGTATTTTCTGGCTGAAATTGAGGGAGCTGAGCAAAAATCTGATTCAGGCTGAAAAAGGACTACTGATGCTATTGGATTCTGACCTCCCTGCACTCAAAATGGATTTTCTGGAGCTACAGAACTCCAAATGGCGTGCTTCCAATTGCGTTGGAAATTAGACATTCAGGGCTTTCCCGCAATATATAATAGTCCATACTTTGCCCAAGGATAGACGACGTAAACTGGCGTTCAACGCCAGCTCTCTGCCCAATTCTGGCGTCCAGCGCCAGAAACAAGTTGCAAGTTGGAGTTCAACGCCAGAAAAGGATCCAAAGCTGGCGTTGAATGCCCAAAACAGCCCCAGGCACGTGAGAAGCTTTAGTCTCAGCCCCAGCACATACCAAGTGGGCCCCAGAAGTGAATTTCTGCACTATCTGTTATAGTTTACTCATTTTCTATAAACCTAGGCTACTAGTTTAGTATTTAAACAACTTTTAGAGATTCATTTTGTATCTCATGATATTTTAGATCTGAATTTTGTACTCTTTGACGGCATGAGTCTCTAAACTCCATTGTTGGGGGTGAGGAGCTCTGCTGTGTCCCAATGAATTAATGCAAGTATTTCTTTTTTCCATTCAACCATGCGTGTTCCTATCTAAGATATCCATTCGCACTTCAATATGAATGTGATGAACGTGACAATCATCATCATTCCACCACGAACGCGTGCCTGACAACCACTTACGTTCCACCGTAGAATGAATGAATATCTCTTAGATCTCTAAATCAGAATCTTCGTGGTATAAGCTAGATTGATGGCAGCATTCAAGAGAATCCAGAAAGTCTAAACCCTGTCTGTGGTATTCCGAGTAGGATTCAAGGATTGAATGACTGTGACGAGCTTCAAACTCGCGAGTGCTGGGCGTAGTGACAGACGCAAAAGGATAGTAAATCCTATTCCGGTACGATTGAGAACCTGCAGATGATTAGTCGTGCGGTGACAGCGCATTTGGACCCTTTTCACTGGAAGGATGGATGGTAGCCATTGACAACAGTGATCCACCTACACACAGCTTGCCATAGGAGGATGTGCGTGCATGAATCAGAAAATAGAGGAAAGCAGAATTTCAGAAGACGAAGCATCTCCAAAACTCCAACATATTCTCCATCATTGCATACAAGTAAAATTTGTGTTCTGCCCTTTTTCTCCTTGCAATCATATTTGATAAGTGAATTATTTTATTGTCTTCCTGACTAAGAGTTACAAGATAACCATAGATTGCTTCAAGCCAACAATCTCCGTGGGATCGACCCTTACTCACGTAAGGTATTACTTGGACGACCCAGTGCACTTGTTGGTTAGTTGTGCGAAATTACATTGTGAAGTAATTTTTGTGCACCAATGGCCCGATCCACAGTAACTTCATATCGGTTGCTAGTGGGGATGATGGAGCGTTGGATAAACTCCAACCATCCTCTAGCTACAGGCTTGAGGTCCAGTCTTCTTAGTTGAACCGGCTTGCCTTTGGAGTCAATCTTCCATTGAGCTCCTTCCACACATATGTCCATGAGGATTTGGTCCAACTTTTGATCAAAGTTGACTCTCCTTGTGTAGGGGCGTGCGTTCTCCTCCATGTTTGGCAAGTTGAACACCAACCTCACATTTTCCGGACTAAAATCTAAGTATTTCCCCCGAATGTTCTTACTTTGATCATGGTTCTTAGTGATCCATGCATTGGCATAGAACTCTTGAACCATTAAGATACCGACTTGTTGGATGTGGTTTGTTAGAACTTCCCAACCTCTTCTTTGGAATTCATGTCGGATCTCCGGATACTCATTTCTCTTGAGCTTGAAAGGGACCTCGGGGATCACCTTCTTCTTGGCCACAACATCATGGAAGTGGTCTTGATGGGCTTTGGAGATGAACCTTTCCATCTCCCATGACTCGTAGGTGGAAGCTTTTGTCTTCCCTTTCCCTTTTCTAGAGGATTCTCCGGTCTTAGATGCCATCAATGGTAATGGAAAAACAAAAAGCTTATGCTTTTACCACACCAAACTTAGAATTTTGCTCGCCCTCGAGCAAGAGGAGAAAGAATAGATGAAGAAGAAGAAGAAATGGAGGAGAGGGAGAAGGGGTTGTGTTTCGGCCAAGAAGAGAAGAGAGGGTTGTTGATGCCAGGGCATTTTGGCCAGTTTCACTGACCTTTTCTTTACTGTTTTTAGGATAGTTTCATGCAATACTTATCAAAACCAAAACAGCACATCTGCTCCGAACCACTCATCAATTGATGACAGGCTCTCTAAGATTGAAGCCTTATTGGAAGGAATAAGCCAAGAGATTCAAGAAAATAAGGTGTTCAAAGAGGAGGTGCGAGCCAATATTAAGAACCAGGGAGAAACCATTAGGAAGCTGGAATTCCAGGTGGGATATTTAGCTGAAAAGATTCCCAAACCTACTGATAGTTTTCCAAGTGACACTGAGAAAAACCCCAAGGGAGAAGTAAACTTAACAAACAATTGGTGAAAATCTTCTTATGCAGAATATAGTGAGGAACAAGTTTGGTGTTCAAAGCAAACCAAGTTGCATACTAGTCTTGGGAGCTTTGAACACAAGACTTTCATCACAGTGCTTCAAACTAAGTTTGGTGTCACCCCATGGTGCCACCAAAATGCATATAAGGAACCACCAATAGTTAGTTAGTTAGTTGAAATTCATAAACAAACAATCAAATCCTTTCTCTCAAGTTATTCTAGCCGTAGAGTTTTAATTTTCTTATATATTAATTCCCTTATTTCGAATCTTTATAGGAAAAGAAAAGAAGCATGAAAAGGGATTGATTGGACAATTAAATGGGGGAAATTTCGCCACTTAATGAAGAGCACTACACACATGTCTCAAGAGGGAACGCATGGGGAAACGCTGCCATGCAACATTGGAGAAAGAAGAACCTTGAAGACCGAACCAATCACTCTCATTAAAGTGATGATCCTTGTCTTCCCTTCATACACAACCCCATCCGTTCATCTAGTAAACATTCATGCAATCCACACCCTTCATCCACTCATGATTTTCTTATATAAGTGAACCGTAGTACATGCTCACTCCTCACATTTAAATCCTCAATCTCCACACTTCTATTGGCACGCTAAACCCTTCATCACAAATTGCTTTAACCAACCCTCTCTTCATCTATCCGAAGCCTCAAACCCCCTCAAACAACAATTCAAGTCATGGCATCATCAAGCTCAAAGAGGCAAAAGAGGAAGGGGCCTGTGGAGAGTGCTCCTTTTGATGACAAGAGATTCAAGACTGCCTTTCATGAGCATGAATTTGAGCGGATAAGTGCTAGAAGGATATTGCAAGAATTAATCTTCCAAATCAATGCCAATGAATCACCACAAATTTGGAGAAAAATCGAACAAAGGGGGTGGCAATTGCTCACCAGTCCAGAGGGGAAGATCAATGGAAATCTCATCAAAGAATTCTATGCAAATGCAGTTAGAGAGGATAAGACCCAAGCCCCAACCTTCAAAAGTTATGTAAGAGGAAGGGAGGTGGACTTCAGCCCAAGTGCCATCACAAGAGCTCTTCAATTGAAATCACCTCATTTTGATGAGGAGAGTTATCAGGCAAGGATAAGTAGAAGCCCCGATAAGGATGAGCTCTCAGATATAGCATCAGATATCTGTGTCATAGCCGCTGACTGGGAGAGGTACTCAGATGGGAGACCAAAATTCATAAAAAGGGGAGACCTTCACCCTGAAGCCAAAGGGTGGTTTGAGCTTGTAAGGAGGTCCATCCTACCAGCTGCTAACAATTCGGAGTTTAACATCAATCGAGCCACTATGGTACAATGCTTAGTACAAGGTGGGGAAATCAAAGTGCATGAGCTCATTGCCGAAGGGATTCAAGAGTCAGCTGAGAAAGCTGACTCAGGAGCCAGACTTTGGTACCCCAGCACCATTCTCCGCTTGTGCAACAAGGCCAAGGTAGTATTTAAGGACAGCAGCCCAGACTGGGTAAACCCAGGGAGGCCAGTCACACTCGAGCGAATAGTCGAGAAAAGTGAAACAGCAAAAGGAAACACTCAAGAAGAAGATGGAAGATAGTGGTTTCTGGAGAAAGCTGCTTGGAAAAGGCAAAGGAAGTGGAAGTACAAGTACTCAAGAGAGACACAATGAGGATAAACAAGGATGGGAGCATGGACATCCACATGAATGAAAGGTGGTGGAGTTCTTCTTAGTTCATCTTTTCTATGCTTTAAGTAAGGAAGATCCTGTATGAAATAGAACTTGCTTCCATGTTATGTTTAAACCTTTTTCAAATCATGTTATTTTTAGTTTTTGGTATTGAAGAGAGTCTATATGCACTGGTCTTTATGTCACTGCACCATCACTTAACCTACTTGTAAGCTTGTCCCTTTAAATCAAATAAAAAGAGAATGCTTATGTTTTTAAAAGACCAGAGTGGAGTTCAAATTGTGGAAGTGCATTCATGAATCTTTGGGGTAGTGATGAGCGGATATTTTATACGCTTTTTGGGGATAATACAGTTTAAGCAAACAAAGCAGCAGCTGTTAAGGCAAATAGCAGAAGAATGCCAAGCAGTTCAATTAAGAAGTGGGAAAACATTAAATACCCCACCTCAAGGCATCAAAAATTCAAGAAATGAGCAACCCACCATAGATTCCCCTGAGGACAGTAAGAGCCCAGGGAAAAATAATTCTGGCACTAAAACGCCAGAAAAGGGGTGGAAGGCTGGCGCTGAACGCCCAGACCATGCCCAAAACTGGCGTTCAGTGCCAGAAACAAGGCAGGATTGGCGTTCAACGCCAGAAATGGGCAAGAATCTGGCATTGAACGCCCAATAGGAGCACAGTTCTGGCATTCAGGCGCCAGGAACAGACAGTGAGCTGGCGTCTAACGTCACTCCAGCTTCTGACTCTGGCACTCAATT
>NC_029790.2:68117867-68118644 GCF_000816755.2 Arachis ipaensis
AGTGAGTGGAGGTAGGTGGGGATCCTGTGGGGTCCATAGATCCTGAGGTGATCCTGTGGGGTCCACAGATCCTGAGGTGTTCAAGGATTTACAACCTTGCACCAAATTAGGCATGTAAAATGCCCTTGCACCCAACTCTGGGCGTTCAGCGCCAGGTTGGTGCTTGTTCTGGGCGTTGATCGCCCATTTGCAGCCTATTTCTGGTGTTGAACGCTAGAACCATGCTTGTTCTGGGCGTTCAGCGCCAGCTCTCCTCCAGGGTGCATTTCTGGCGTTCAAACGCCCAGATGCTGCCCATTTCTGGCGTTCAGCGCCAGAACCATGCTCTGTTCTGGCATTGAACGCCCAAAACATGCTTCTTACTGGCGTTTAAACGCCAGTAAGGTCTTCCTCCAGGGTGTAATTTTTCTTTTGCTGTTTTTGATTCTGTTTTCAATTTTTATATTTATTTTGTGACTCCACATGATTATGAACCTATAAAGACATATAACTAAGAAAAATATAGTTAGATAAATAAATAAAAATTGGGTTGCCTCCCAACAAGCGCTTCTTTAATGTCAATACCTTGACAGTGGGCTCTCATGGAGCCTCACAGATGTTCAGAGCATTGTTGAGACTCACCAACACCAAACTTAGAGTTTGGATATGGGGGTTCAACACCAAACTTAGAGTTTGGTTGTGGCCTCCCAACACCAAACTTAGAGTTTGACTGTGGGGGCTTTGTTTGACTCTGCTTTGAGAGAAGCTTTTTATGCTTCCTCTCCATGGATGCAGAGT
>NC_029790.2:68118844-68125336 GCF_000816755.2 Arachis ipaensis
TCAGTTGATCCAGATCACTTAGTTCATTGGTGAACAAGGGAGGTTCATCTTCCCAAGTATCAATGCCAAATAATTTGGCATCTAGCTTCATCAGAGCTCATGAATGGCATAAGGAGGTTCAATGGAATCTCTATGGTCTCTAGATGAGCCTCAGAGTCCTTTGGTTCCTCAGAGGGAAGCTCCTTATTGATCACTGGACGTCCCAGGAGGTCTTCCTCCTTGGGATTCACGTCCTCTCCTTCCCTTACAGGTTCGGCCATGGTGTTTATGTCAATGGCCTTGCACTCTCCTTTTGGATTCTCTTCTGTATTGCTTGGGAGAGTACTAGGAGGGATTTCAGTGATCCTTTTACTCAGCTGGCCCACTTGTGCTTCCAAATTTCTAATGGAAGACCTTGTTTCATTCATGAAATTTACAGTGGCCTTGGATAGATCAGAGACTAAGTTTGCTAAATTAGAGGTATTTTGTTCAGAGTTCTCTGTCTGTTGCTGAGTGGATGATGGAAAAGGTTTATTATTGTTGAACCTGTTTCTTCCACCATTATTAAAGCCTTGTTGAGGCCTTTGATCCTTCCATGAGAGATTTGGATGATTTCTCCATGATGGATTATACATGTTTCCATATGGTTCACCCATGTAATTTACCTCTGCTATTGCAGGGTTCTCAGGATCATAAGCTTCTTCTTCATAAGAAGCCTCTTGAGTACTGTTGGATGTAGCTTGCATTCCATTCAGACTCTGAGAAATCATATTGACTTGCTGAGTCAATATTTTGTTCTGAGCCAATATGGCATTCAGAGTATCAACTTCAAGAACTCCCTTCTTCATAGGCGTCCCATTACTCACAGGATTCCTCTCAGAAGTGTACATAAACTGGTTATTAGCAACCATGTCAATGAGTTTTTAAGCTTCTGCAGGCATTTTCTTTAGGTAAATGGATCCATGTGCAGAAGTATCCAATGACATCTTTGATAGCTCAGATAAACCATCATAGAATATATCCAGGATGGTCCATTCTGAAAGCATGTCAGAAGGACACTTTTTGGTCAGCTGCTTGTATCTTTCCCAAGCTTCATAAAGGGATTCACCTTCTTTCTGTCTGAAGGTTTGAACATCAGCTCTAAGCTTGCTCAGCTTTTGAGGAGGAAAGAACTTGGCTAAAAAAGCCGTGAACAGCTTATCCCAAGAGTTCAGGCTGTCTTTGGGTTGAGAGTCTAACCATATTCTAGCTCTGTCTCTTACAGCAAAAGGGAAAAGCATGAGCCTATAGACTTCAGGATCTACTCCATTAGTCTTAACAGTATCACAGATCTGCAAGAATTCAGTTAAGAACTGAAAAGGATCTTCAGATGGAAGTCCATGAAACTTGCAGTTCTGCTGCATAAGAGAAACTAGCTGAGGTTTTAGCTCAAAATTGTTTGCTCCAATGGTAGGAATGGAGATGCTTCTTCCATGTAAATTGGAATTAGGTGCAGTAAAGTCACCAAGCATTCTCCTTGCATTATTGTTGTTGGGTTCGGCTGCCATCTCCTTTACTTGTTCAAAATTTTCAATAAGGTTGTCTCTGGATTGTTGTAATTTAGCTTCTCTTAGTTTTCTCTTCAGAGTCCTTTCTGGTTCTGGATCAGCTTCAACAAGAATGCCTTTTTCTTTGTCCCTGCTCTTAAGAAAGAGAAGAGAAAAAGAAAAGAAGAGGAATCCTCTATGTCACAGTAAAGAGGTTCCTTATTGTTAGTAGAAGAAGAAAAGAAGAGAAAAAAAATTCAAACATAGATAGAAGAGGGGGTTCGAATTTGGTGAGTGATGTGAGGAAGAGATGTTAGTAGATGAATAAATAAATAGAATAAGATGAGAGAGGGAGAGGATTTTCGAAAATAATTTTTGAAAAAGAGTTAGTAATTTTCGAAAAGTAATTTTGAAAAAGGTTAGTAGTTTTTCGAAAATTCAAATAAAAAATAAAATAATTAGTTAATTAAAAAGAGATTTTTGAAAAAGGGGGAAGATATTTTCGAAAATAGAGAGAGAAAGTTAGTTAGGTGGTTTTGAAAAAGATGAGAAACAAACAAAAAGTTAGTTAGTTAGTTGAAGCAAATTTTGAAAATCAATTTTGAAAAGATAGGAAGATAAGAAGTTAGAAAAGATATTTTGAAATTAAATTTTGAAAAAGATAAGATGAGAAGATATTTTTGAAAAGATATGATAGAAATTAGTTTTTGAAAAAGATTTGATTTTTAAAATCACAATTAATGACTTGATTCACAAGAAATCACAAAATATGATTCTAGAACTCAAAGTTTGAATCTTTCTTAACAAGTAAGTAACAGACTTTGAAATTTTTGAATCAAAACATTAATTGTTATTGTTATTTTCGAAAATTTGATATAAAAATAAGAAAAAGATTTTTGAAAAATATTTTTATAATTTTCGAAAATAACTAAGAAAAATGGGAAAGATTTGATTTTTGAAAAAGATTTTGAAAAAGATAAGATTTTTTTAAATTGAAAATTTGATTTGACTCATAAAAATAACTAGATTTTAAAAATTTTTGAAAAAGTCAAATCTAATTTTCGAAATTTTAAGAGAGAAAAAGGGAAAGATATTTTTTTAATTTTTGAATTTTTATGATGAGAGAGAAAAACAAGAAACCGATGCAATGCATGAAAATTAAACAATGAATCATGAAAGTTATGGATCAAAACAATGAATGCATGCAAGAATGCTATGAATGTCAAGATGAACACCAAGAACACTATGAAGATCGTGATGAACATCAAGAACACATTTTTGAAAAATTTTTAATGCAAAGAAAACATGCAAGACACCAAACTTAGAATTCTTTAATGCTTAGACATAAAGAATTCAGGAATGCATATGAAAAACAAGAAAAGACACAAAACATGTAAATGCAAAGATCAAACAAGAAGACTTACCAAGAACAACTTGAAGATCATGAAGAACACTATGAATGCATGAAAATTTTTGAAAAATGCAAAATGAACATGCAATTGACACCAAACTTATAACATGACACATGACTCAAACAAGAAACACAAAAAATATTTTTTGATTTTTATGATTTTCTAATTTTTTTGTATTTTTTTCGAAAATTATTTGAAAAACAAAAATAAGGATTCCAAAATTTTTAATGTGAATTCCAGGGATCTTATACTTTTTAGTCTAAAGCTCCAATCAAGGGGTCAGGCATGGCTTAATAGCCAGCCAAGCTTTAGTATGTAACTCAGACATGACACGCCTGACATACCCTATCCAGAAGGATTGGGCATGGCTCCATTGAGGTGATTAGTTGAAGACCAATCCCAAAGCAGTTTGGGTATGGCTTTACAGCCAGATAGGCTTCAACATGCTTCATGAAACACTAGAATTCATTCTTAAAAATTCTGAAGAAAAATATATTTTTGAAAACATTTTTATTTTAAAATTTTTTTCAAAAACAAGGGAGAAATTTTTTTTTTAAAGATTTTTTTGAAAAATTTTTGAAAACAAAACAAAAAGAAAATTACCTAATCTGAGCAACAAGATGAACCGTCAGTTGTCCAAACTCGAACAATCCCCGACAACGGCGCCAAAAACTTGATAATGCGAAATTGTTACTCAGGTTGTGAATTATTACATATCTTCACAACTTCGCATAACTAACCAGCAAGTGCACTGGGTCGTCCAAGTAATACCTTACGTGAGTAAGGGTCGAATCCCACGGAGATTGTTGGTATGAAGCAAGCTATGGTCACCTTGTAAATCTCAGTCAGGCGGATATAAAATAGTTATGTAGTTTTCGAAATGTAGTAATAGAAGAAGGATAGAAATACTTATGTAAATCATTGGTGAGAATTTCAGATAAGCGTATGGAGATGCAATCGTTCCTCTGAACCTCCGCTTTCCTGCTGTCTTCATCCAATCAGTCTTACTCCTTTCTATGGCTGGCTTTATGCAAGGGCATCACCGTTGTCAGTGGCTACATCCCCTCCTCTTGTGAAAATGGTCCAAGATGCCCTGTCACGGCACGGCTAATCATCTGAGGTTCCTGATCATGCTGGAATAGGATTCACCCTCCTTTTGCGTCTGTCACTACGCCCAGCACTCGCAAGTTTGAAGCTCGTCACAGTCATTCAATCATTGAATCCTACTCGGAATACCACAGACAAGGTTTAGACTTTCCAGATCCTCTTGAATGCCGCCATCAATCTAGCTTACACCACGAAGATTCTGATTAAGAAATCTAAGAGATACTCATTCAGTCGAAGGTAGAACGAAAGTGATTGTCAGGCACGCGTTCATAGGGAATGATGATGATTTTCATGTTCATCACATTCAGGTTGAAGAGCGAATGAATATCTTAGAAGCGAAATAAGATAAATTGAATAGAAAATAGTAGTACTTTGCATTAATCTTTGAGGGACAGCAGAGCTCCACACCTTAATCTATGGAGTGCAGAAACTCTACCGTATGAAAATACATAAGTGATAATAGAGGGTAAGCATGGCCGAGTGGCCAGCCTCCCATGGGAGTCTAGAGATCTCAAAATGATCAAAAGATTTCTAATACATTAGTAAAAAGTCCTATTTAAAATAAACTAGCTACTAGGGTTTACAGAAGTAAGTAATTGATGCATAAATCCACTTCCGGGGCCCACTTGGTGTGTGCTTGGGCTGAGCTTGAATGTTACACGTGCAGAGGCTCTTTCTGGAGTTGAACGCCAGGTTGTAACGTATTTCTGGCGTTCAACTCTGGTTTGTGACTTGTTTCTAGCGTTTAACTCCAGACAGCAGCGTAGAACTGGCGTTCAACGCCCTTTTACGTCGTCTAAACTCGGCCAAAGTATAGACTATTATACATTTATGGAAAGCCCTGGATGTCTACTTTCCAACACAATTATAAGCGCGCCATTTTGAGTTCTGTAGCTCCAGAAAATCCACTTTGAGTGCAGGGAGGTCAGAATCCAACAGCATCAGCAGTCCTTCTTCAACCTCTGAATCTGATTTTTGCTCAAGTCCCTCAATTTCAGCCAGAAAATATCTGAAATCACAGAAAAATACACAAACTCATAGTAAAGTCCAGAAATGTGAATTTAACATAAAAACTAATGAAAACATCCCTAAAAGTAACTAGATCTTACTAAAAATATACTAAAAACAATGCCAAAAAGCGTACAAATTATCCGCTCATCAGAGACCCCGGTTCATCAGGAGAGGAGACCTCATCCCGGAAGCCAAAGGATGGTTTGAGCTCATGAGGAGATCTATCCTCCCAGCTGCGAACAATTCTGAGGTTAATACTACTCGAGCTACTATGGTACATTGCTTAATAAAGGGTGGAGGCATCAATGTGCACGAAATTATAGCTGAGGAGATTCAAGAATCAGCCGAGAAGAATGAACCAGGTGCTAGACTTTGGTACCCTAGCACCATCCTTAGGCTGTGTACGAAAGCCAAGGTAATCTTCGAGGACAGCAATCTGACTTGGGTAAACCCTGGATGGATGGTTACACTCCAGCGTATAACTTATGTGGCACCCGCCCAACAACAAATAAGGCCTCAAATAGGGAGAAGAACATCACAAGAAGAACCTCACCAGGAAGAGTTTCATTAGGGTGAATACCAGCAAGAAGAGTACTATGATCCAACTAATATAAATCTGGGCCAAATTGGATTTCGCATGATTTTATGAGGATTTTGCATGAATTTAAGGACAAATTGGATGTTGCATTTTCCATGACTTGGACTAGAACTTTGATGCACTTTATTGCTTAATTTCAGGACAAAGGAAGCAAAGAAGAACCACATTAGTGGCTACGTTAGTTGCACTAACGTTAACACTAACGTAGAATGGGAGTAACTTGCAAAGTTAATGAGAAAAGTGATTGCCAATAATGCTCTCGAAGCCATCATTGCCTACGTTAAGAAATAGAGCCAACGTTAGTGACACTTAACATTATCACTAACGTTGAACCAAGATCATGAGTGGCCAAGTTAGAGTCCACGTTAACCTAGTTAACGTGGCCTCTAACGTTAAGAAGGAAGGGGGGAGCCAACGTTAGTGACACTCAACATTGTCACTAACGTTGGCCAAAGCACATTAAGCCACGTTAACTCCCACGTTAACCTAGTTAACGTGGAAGCTAACGTGAAGGAACAAAGTGGTCGACAACGTTAGTGACACCCAACATTGTCACAAACGTTGGAAGAACACAAGCCCCCAATGAGCCACATTGACTCCCACGTCAACCTAGTTAACGTGGAAGCTAACGTGAAGAAAGAAGGTGATCGCTAACGTTAGTGACACCCAACATTGTCACTAACGTTGGAAGGAGCCACACATGCCACCATGAGCCACGTTAACTCCCATGTTAACTTAGTTAACGTGGAAGCTAACGTAGATAAGGAAAGGATGAGCCAATGTTAGTGACACTCAACTTTGTCACTAACATTGGAGATGGCTAGCAAGGCCACATTAGAAGCCACGTTAACCTAGTTAA
>NC_029790.2:68126256-68143586 GCF_000816755.2 Arachis ipaensis
GAATGGATATCTTAGAAGCGAAATAAGAAGAATTGAATAGAAAACAGTAGTACTTTGCATTAATCTTTGAGGAACAGCAGAGCTCCACACCTTAATCTATGGAGTGTAGAAACTCTACCGTTGAAAATACATAAGTGAAGGTCCAGGCATGGCCGAGATGGCCAGCCCCCTAAACGAGATCAATAGTCTCCTAAGATGAACAATGGAATAAAACTGAGACCAAAGATGGCTAATACAATAGTAAGAGGTCCTATTTATAATAAACTAGTCACTAGGGTTTACATGAGTAAGTATTTGATGTATAAATCCACTTCCGGGGCCCACGTGGTGTGTGTTTGGGCTGAGCCTGAGTGTAGCACGTGCAGAGGCCATTTGTGGAGTTGAACGCCAAGTTCTGTGCCAGTTTGGGCGTTCAACTCTGGTTTTGGATCCTTTTCTGGCGCTTGGCGCCAGATTTGGGCAGAAGGCTGACGTTGAACGCCAGTTTACGTCGTCAATTCTTGGCCAAAGTATAGACTATTATATATTGCTGGAAATCCCTGGATGTCTACTTTCCAACGCAATTGGAAGCGCGCCATTTCGAGTTCTGTAGCTCCAGAAAATCCACTTTGAGTGCAGGGAGGTCAGAATCCAACAGCATCAGCAGTCCTTTTTCAACCTCTGAATCTGATTTCTGCTCAAGTCCCTCAATTTCAGCCAGAAAATACCTGAAATCACAGAAAAACACACAAACTCATAGTAAAGTCCAGAAATGTGAATTTAACATAAAAACTAATGAAAACATCCCTAAAAGTAACTAGATTCTAATAAAAGCATACTAAAAACAATGTCAAAAAGCGTATAAATTATCCGCTCATCACAACACCAAACTTAAATTGTTGCTTGTCCCCAAGCAACTGAAAAATTAAATAGGATAAAAAGAAGAGAATATACTATAAATTCCAAACTATCAATGAAACATAGTTTCAATCATATGAGCGGGACTTATAGCTTTTTGCCTCTTGAATAGTTTTGGCATCTCACTTTATCCATTGAAGTTTAGAATGATTGGCATCTATAGGATGGGATCCTTTTTATTTGCCCTTGCCTTTTGGTTTTAAGGGTTATTAGCTTTTTCTGCTTGCTTTTTCTTTTTCTTTCTATTTTTTTTTCTATTTTTTTTCGCCTTTTTTTTCTGCAAGCTTTGTTCTTTGCTGTTTTTTCTTGCTTCAAGAATCATTTTTATGATTTTTCAGATTATCAAATGACATGTCTCCTAGCCAACAGAGCCAACATATTTAACATTCTTAAACAACAACTTCAAAAGACATATGCACTGTTCAAGCATACATTCAGAAAACAAGAAGCATTGTCACCACATCGATATAATTAAGCTAAGTTTAAGGATAAATTCGAAACTCATGTACTTCTTGTTCTTTTGAATTTAAAACAATTTTTATTTAAGAGAGGTGATGGATTCATAGGACATTCATAACTTTAAGACATAGTTACTACTACTAATGATCATGTAATAAAGGCACAAACATTGATAAGCACATAATACAGAAAACGAAAAACAGAGAAAGCAAGAACAAGGAATGAATCCACCTTAGTGATGGTGGCGTTTCCTTCTTGAGGAACCAATGATGTCCTTGAGCTCTTCTATGTCTCTTCCTTGTCTTTGTTGCTCCTCCCTCATTGCCTTTTGATCTTCTCTTATTTCATGCAGCATGATGGAGTGCTCTTGATGTTCCACCCTTAGTTGTCCCGTATTGGAACTCAATTCTTCTAGGGAGGTGTTGATGTGCTCCCAATAGTTTTGTGGAGGAAAGTGCATTTGAGGCATTTCCGGAATCTCATGGTGATGAGCTTCATACGCCTCTTGAGCTCCATGAGTGGGCTCTCTTGCTTGCTCCATCTTTTTCTTAGTGATAGGTTTGTCCTCTTTGATGAGGGTCCGGATACTCATTTCTTTTGAGTTTGAAAGGGACCTCAGGGATCACCTTCTTCTTGGCCACAACATCATAGAAGTGGTCTTGATGGGCTTTGGAGATGAACCTTTCCATCTCCCATGACTCGGATGTGGAAGCTTTTGTCTTCCCTTTCCCTCTTCTAGAGGATTCTCCGGTCTTAGATGCCATCAATGGTAATGGAAAAACAAAAAAAAAGCTATGCTTTTACCACACCAAACTTAGAATATTGCTCGCCCTCGAGCAATAAACAAAAGAATAGAAGGAGAAGAAGAAGAAATATGGAGAGGGAAAGGGAGATGTGTTTCGGCCAAGAAGGGTGTAGAGGGGTGTGTTGTGTGAATTTGATGAAGAATGGAGGGCTTTATATAGGGAAGGGAGGGGGGGTATTGGTCGGCCATATGGGTGGGTTTGGGTGGGAAATTGGTTTTGAATTTTGAAGGTAGGTGGAGTTTATGAGGTAGGTTTATGGGGAAGAGTGGGTGGATGCGAGTGGTGAAGAGGTGATGGGGAAGAGAGTTTGAGGTGATTGGTGAAGGGTTTTTGGGTAAGAGTGTTTATGGGGTTTTGTGAAAGAGAGTGGTGAGAAGAAGTGAGTGGAGGTAGGTGGAGATCCTGTGGGGTCCACAGATCCTGAGTGGATCCTGTGGGGTCCACAGATCCTGAGGTGTTCAAGGATTTACATCCCTGCACCTATTAGGCATGTAAAAATGCCTTTGTATCCAACTCTGGGCGTTCAGCGCCAGGTTGGTGGCCATTTTGGGCGTTTAACGCCCATCTGTGTGCCATTTCTGGCGTTGAACGCCAGAACCATGCCTGTTCTGGCGTTTAGCGCCCAGAAGCTGCCCATTTTGGGCGTTCAGCGCCAGAACCATGCTCTGTTCTGGAGCTGAACGCCAGACAGATGCTCCTCCAGGGTGTGATTTTTCTTCTGCTGTTTTTGATTCCGTTTTCAGTTTTTATATTTATTTTGTGACTCCACATGATCATTAACCTAAGAAAATATGAAAAATAATAGAGTTAGATAAATAAACATTGGGTTGCCTCCCAACAAGCGCTTCTTTAATGTCAATAGCTTGACAGTGGGCTCTCATGGAGCCTCACAGATGTGCAGAGCTTTGTTGAGACTCTCCAACACCAAACTTAGAGTTTGGATATGGGAGTTTAACATCAAACTTAGAGTTTGGTTGTGGCCTCCCAACACCAAACTTAGAGTTTGACTGTGGGGGCTCTGGGTGACTCTGCTTTGAGAGAAGCTTTTTCTGCTTCCTCTCCATGGTTGCAGAGGGAGATCCTTGAGTTTTAAACACAAGGGAGTCCTCATTCCATTGGCTTCCACAAGAATGCTCTTATCTTTGCTCCTGCTCATATGACAAGGAAGAATGGACAGAAAAATGATAATAATAATAGAGATGTGAGATGAGATGTTAGGATATGAATGAATAAATAGAATAGGATGGGGGAGGTATAATTTTCAAAAATTATTTTGAAAAGGAGTTAGTGATTTTTGAAAATTGGTTTTTGAAAATTTGTTAGTATTTTTCGAAATTTTTTTTTTGAAATCGAAAATAAAAATAAAAATAATTAGTTAATTAAAAAGAAATTTTTGAAAAAGAGGAGAGATATTTTCGAAAATTAGAGAGAGAGAGAGTTAGTTAGGTGGTTTTGAAAAAGTTAAGAAACAAACAAAAAGTTAGTTAGTTGGTTGAAACAAATTTTGAAAAGATAGGAAGTTAGGAAGTTAGAAAAGATATTTTGAAAAGATATTTTTGAAAAAGATAAGATAAGAAGATATTTTTGAAAAGATATGATTGAAATTAGTTTTGAAAAAGATTTGATTTTTAAAATCTCAATTAACGACTTGATTCATAAGAAATCACAAGATATGATTCTAGAACTTAAAGTTTGAATCTTTCTTAACAAGCAAGTAACAAACTTCAAATTTTTGAATCAAAACATTAATTGATTATGTTATTTTCGAAAATTTGGTATAAAAATAAGAAAAAGATTTTTGAAAAATATTTTTTTTGAGATTTTCGAAAATAACTAATAATTTTGAAAAAGATTTGATTTTTGAAAAAGATTTTGAAAAAAGATAAGATTTTCAAATTGAAAATTTGATTTGACTCATGAGAAACAATTTGATTTTAAAAATTTTTGAAAAAGTCAATCCAAATTTTCGAATTTGATGAGAGAAAAAGGGAAAGATATTTTTTTTTTTGATTTTTGAAATTTTTATGATGCAAGAGAAAAACACTAAAAAGATGCAATGCATGAAATTTTTAGATCAAAACATGTGATGCATGCAAGAATGCTATGAATGTCAAGATGAACACCAAGAACACTTTGAATGTCAAGATGAACATCAAGAACATATTTTTGAAAAATTTTTAATGCAAAGAAAACATGCAAGACACCAAACTTAGAATTCTTTAATGCTTAGACACTAAGAATTCAAGAATGCATATGACAAACATGAAAAGACACAAAACAAAAAAATCATCAAGATCAAACAAGAAGACTTACCAAGAACAACTTGAAGATCATGAAGAACACTATGAATGCATGATATTTTCGAAAAATGCTAGATGCATATGCAAGTGACACCAAACTTATAATGTGACTCAAGACTCAAACAAGAAACAGAAAATATTTTTGATTTTTTTGATTTTCTAGTTTTTTTGGATTTTTATTTTATATTTTTCGAAAAATTATTTAGAAAAAGGAAAAATAAGGATTCCAAAATTTTTAATATGAATTCCAGGAATCTTACCATGTTAGTCTTAAAGCTCCAATCAAAGGGTCTGGCATGGCTTAACAGCCAGCCAAGCTTTAACATATAATTACATGGGCTGGAGTGATTAGTTGAATACCAATCCCAAAGTAGTTTGGGTATGGCTTTACAGCCAGATATGATTCAACATATTTCATGAAACACTAGAATTCATTCTTAAAAATTTTGAAGCCATAGAATAATTTATTTTTGAAAACATTTTTTTTTTTTCGAAAACAAAAGAAAAATTTTTTTTGAAAGATTTTTGAAAAATTTTTGAAAACAAAACAAAAAGAAAATTACCTAATCTGAGCAACAAGATGAACCGTCAGTTGTCCAAACTCAAACAATCCCTGGCAACGGCACCAAAAACTTGGTGCTGTTGCCGGATCAAAAGGGAATCTGGCACTGATGTTACCAGACCAAAAGCTTGCCGAAAACTCAAACAATCCCCGGCAACGGCGCCAAAAACTTGATGCACGAAATTGTGATCACACTAATGTATCCTCTCAACACTTGGTTTGGGAAATGCATGTGGTATAATCAGTGACCATACTTCATCTCTTCTCATGAGCAATTGACCAAGGAATTGGCTATTGATCAAGATTTGAGAGATTGAATTACAAGAAATTGTAATTCAATCACTTAAGATTGCCAAGGAGATCAATGAGTGCATTGATTGAGGAAGAGATGAAAATGAAATTGATCCGGAGAATGCAACATCTCCTAAGCCCAATGAACTCCCCATTTCTGATCTTACCCATTCTCTTTAATTTCTGTTATTTACTTTAATGAGCAATTCCCCCATTCCCATTTACAATTCTATAATTTACCTTCCGTCATTTACTTTCAGATCTATAATTCTAGCATTTACTTTCCTGTCAATTACCTTCCCGCCATTTTATTTTCTGTAATTCTCCACTCAAATTCTGGATTCGCTCAACTAGAACAGTCCTCTAATTAAAGTTGCTTGATCAATCAATCCTTGTGGGATTCGACCTCACTCTATTGTGAGTTTTTACTTGATGACAAATTCGGTACACTTGCCGAAGGGAATTTGTAATGAGACAAGTTTTCCGTGCATTAGTTAACACCACTAACGCCCTAAGCTAAAGTCCATGCCTACTGCACACTTTCTCTGCAAGTGAAGCTGAGCCCACTAAAGATGATAACTGCTTCAACTCAAGATCCAAAGGCCCATATCCAAGATTTGAAGAGCCAACTAGAAGATCAGAAGAGTAGTATAAATAGGAGTAGTTTTGAACAAGAGAGAAGCTTTTGGGGGATTAAGAGAACTACTCTCTGTATAATTTTACTTTCTCTGCAACTTCTAGTTTTACTTTCAGAATGCATTCTCCATCTTTGTTTTCCATTCCCAGAGCCATGAACAACTAAACCCCTTACATTGGGTTAGGGAGCTCCCTAAGCCCAATGAATCCCCCATTTCTGATCTTACCCATTCTCTTTAATTTCTGCAATTTACTTTCATGCTAAATTCCCCATTCCCCATTTAAGATTCTACAATTTACTTTCTATCATTTATATTAAGCTCTTTATTCCCAGCATTTACATTTTCTGCTATTTACTTTTCTGCCATTTAATTTCCTGCAACTCTCACATCAAATTCTGCTTAGCTCAACTAGAACATTCCTCTAATTAAAGTTGATTGACCAATCAATCCCTATGGGATTCGACCTCACTCTATTGTGAGTTTTTACTTGACGACAATTCGGTATACTTGCCGAGGAAAATTGTTGAGAGACAAGTTTCCGTGCATCAGTGAGATATAAGCTCCTTTAGGGACCAAGTGTCCTTCAGAGTGTTATAACTCACTTTGAATTGCCCAAAGTGTGCAGGAATAGAAATCAAAATGAAATGCACGAGTAAATCTGTAGACAACTCTAACTTTAGTGCTTTCAATTTTAGAAAAAATATGAGACATTTCCATAATGTACTCCCTTATATTCCCTTTACCTTTATACCTCATAGAAACAATTTTGCTCAAAAGGGTACTTGCCTCCACCTTTTCATTCTTAGCAAAGAATTTTTCAACATCTTTTACGAACTGGCATCTTTATCCTCAGTAATTGAGCATTTTATGATCATAATGCTCATTCGATTGGATCTCTCCCATTTTCCTATTCTAACTTCATTGAGATGATAGAGAAAGGGAAGTGGGTTTCCCCTCTCGAAAAGCTATATCCAGATCCATAAAACTGAGGACAGTCTCCACGATATCCTTCCAAACTTTAAAGTTTGAACTATTCAGTATAGGAATACTGCTAATTTGTGCAGAAATATTGGTAGCTGAAGCCACAGTTTCTGGATTAGAACAAAAAAAACATGCAGTAAACATTAGTTAAATAATGAGAAAAAATCCATATTGAGATATCTAGAACAACATTAATTTTCAATCGTTGGATAGAAAAATTAACTGTAAGTGACACTCTCATTGCAATAATCAAATATTGTCAAAATTCCTGTCACACATTAAACCATTTTTTGGACTGACTGAATGCGTACATGGAAACTTAAACTTCGCAACCTATTTATTACCGCATATATTTTCAATTGATTTGCCAAATAATAACATTCCTTTGGGCTGATTATTGATCGCATAATTAATAGAAAATAAACAAAAGTGTGTAATGCTCATTATTTGGCCAAACAATAAACTTCCTTAGGCCGATTATTGTTTGCATAAATAATGAACATTATTTTCTGTTACTCAAATATTATTAATGTGTACACATAACTTGGCCAAATATAAATCTTTCTTTGGGTAAATTAATATTCGCATACGTGACATATACATAATAATCTTTATATCCCAAAAGCATAATCAATTAACTTTACACCAAATTAATAGCACACACAATTTAAATCTTTAGACAATCAAAATTTAGCAATATTTCATTAATATTTCAGAATAAATCATTAATTTTATGATTATCAATTTATATATATATAAATAAAATAACCAAAACATGCTTATATTTTATCATTACAAGCACATAACAAAATATATATATATATATCCAATATCATAATGTAAGGAACACATATATACATAAATTCATATATTGATTCAATAAAATAAAATTGAATATTTTTTATGATTAAATTATAGATGGTTCTAATACCACTTGTTGGAAGAAATTATTTCATTAATTCAGATCATTCATATTGAATCACCAAAAATATATCATAATCCGAAAGCATACCTTTACTCATAGAAATTAAAAATTAGAAATTAGAAATTGATGAAAGGGTTGTCCCAGTCTTCCTCAACCAAAGCCTTTGGTATCCCTAATAGGGTTGAATTGTGACTCTTCTAATGGGGAAATGGCGACAAAGATGGCTTTGGTGTATTGGGAACCGAAACCCAAAAGTCACTATTTATATTTGAGCATGGCACCTATTAAACCCTAAAGTCCAAAAGATAATATATCTAAAGTCTAAAAGATAATATCTGGTTCTATCCTCATTTAATTCCAAATCAAAAGTAATTATAACTTATTCAATTTAGCATTTATAATAATAAATGAGATCATCATTATATAAGTTATTTAATTTGAAATAGCATAATTTGTGATTATAATTAATATATGTATTGTCTACAAACAAATTAGAAATTAAATAATTTCCTAACACTTTCATCACTTCCATTACTTATGGTGTCAGAGTTTGTTGAGTGGTACATTAAGTAACATCACAACACAAACCTAGTAGTCCTAATTGACTATTAACATGATTAGTTTATGAAATTAGATCAAATCAACCCTAAATTGAGATATTCTAATGCCTCAAGTTCTTCCCTTAATTAAGTTTTTATTTGATCTACTTTTATAAACTTATTATGTTAATAGTCAAGTAAGACTCCTATGTGTGTGTTGTTGTTGTAGTGTCACTTAATGTGCTACATTAGCAAATTTTGACACCATCAACAAAGAAAGTGACGGAAGGACTAACATGACTAATTTAAAATCTTTAAAGGACAAATTTGATTAAAAAATATTTTGGAGACTAATTTAGAGAACGAGCGATCTTTCAGGGACTAATTTGACCATTTAGCCTTTCAAATTTGGTTAACCGCTTTCACTATAAATATGCAAATAATTATAAATTTAATTTTTTTTAGCATGTATATATACAATATATATGTTTAACTTTATAATTATTTGCATGTATATATCTTTCAGTGGGTTACCTGAGACTGAGGGTTGATCTCGGATCAGATCTGCTGTAGTGGTCGGCGCTGATGTGTCCGACTTGTGGGTGGTGGCCGAAGCTGTTGCGTCCGACTTGTTGGACTGAGGGTGCTGCTGATCCTTTGTCACCGGAAGGTGGGGGTACCTGCAAGGGACTTCGATGCTTAAGTTAGCAAGGGTATTAAGCAGGTTTTTAATAGAATCAGAGTATGAGTTATACTTGGGTGCTCTAGTGTATTTATAATATTTGTAGAATGATCTTTTCAGAGATAAGATAGTTATCTTATCTTATCTTATTTTTGAGTGAAGTCATCTTATCTTCAAGGGAACCGCCCTTATCTCTATAGGCTTGGGCTGCCTTTGGATTTGGGTCGTGTTCCTCTATTTGGGCCCTTTTTGGGCTTTCCTGGTGATTTGGCCGAGCTCTTGGAGAAGAGGTCGGATAGTCCTGACCTGAAGAGGTCGGTCGGCTTGTCGTCGATCATCCCGGGTCGGACATCTCGACCCAGGATATGAACAGTGTCCCTGCTCGAGTGTGGTCTTCCTTTGAGGTTGAGTCCCTAGTTTTAGGACTTCAATCCTTCTCTGGAGAAGCCGAGCTCGAGCATTGTCGATTTCTTTATAGAGTTTTCCATTGAATACGGAGCATTTTTTCTTTTCTTTAATTTTGAAAACATGCGTTCCTTGCCTTGGGAACGTGCGAGGGTTTTTAATGCCCCATTAATTCCTTAATGTTCCGTTTCCTTTGCCTCCCGCTTTCTAATTTCATTTTGAATTACACCAACGCTTTCTCTTTTCTGTTTCTCATTCTTTTGCTTGCTGTAACTTCCCATTTTCTCTCTATTCTTCTATTTTGTTTGGCTCTCCTGGGACTTTTGTTTTCGCGTTTTCACGCTTCTCTCTGTGACGCCATTTGGTGGTTGTTGGTGCTTCATTTGTTCGAAAGGTGATTCCTGGTTTTGCTTCCCATTTTCAACCTCTTCAGCGTTCATCGTCTTTGCAGGTTGGTTTTCTTTCTTCTTCATTCCTTCCGCACTATTTTGTACTTGCAATGTTTTGATCTTGCTTGGTTTCATGTTTAAAAAAGCTTGGATCTTTTTTGCGTTTGTCGTGTATTTACTTATCACTGTAATGTATGCTCTGGGAGTCTCTTTAATTTTGAATTATCCTTTTTTGCGTTCGACGTTTTTAGGGTTTTTGCATGCCTTTATTGCTTCTGATTTGTATCCTCTGATTTTGAATCTGCATGTTGACCCGACTGTTCCCAAGGGTGTATTGGTAAAGACTTTCTTCAATAAAATTGCGTTGCAAGTATAGCTCTACCAACAACAATCCTCGGGTGTCAAATTTAGAAGAAGGATTTGGTTGTCACAAGTTCAACCCCAATAGAAATAACCGAAGTATTCAAACCTCGGGTCGTCTCACAAGGAATGGGTAAACATATGCTTCAATATTAGATAGAAATCCGGGGTTGTGAGTTATGAGCATAAAAATAAATGGGAATCTTAACAAGCAAGTAATCTTAAATTGCAACAAACTAATTCAATTAACTAAGCAAAACATGAGCAATTCCAATGAATAAGTAACATTCCACTTAATTCTATTATAAACCAAACAAGTAACTATAACTAAAGCAAATAATTGAGAAAGTTGGTTTTCAAATATGAATAATAAAAGCAACTCTTGGCTAGGCATGGGAATTGGGATCAGCATCCTTGTCTAACAACCATATCTTGACAATTATAAGGAACCAAGCTCATTAAGTCTACCCTCAAAGTCTTAAGTACGTGATATCTACTCCTGGACTTGAAGTACGTCAAATGGCTTTGATCACATCAACCCATAAGTCCCAACCTACCTACTAATTAGATTAGTAGTGGGTTGGCGTCAATGAGTATCAAATTGACCACCAAGGGCTCCCAAATCATCAAATCCATTAGACCCAATGACTCAAGTTTACCCAATTCCCTTGACCTAGGCCAAGAGTAAAGAAGACTACTCCATAATCAAAGTAAACAATTCATCGAACACATGGTATGCATTAACAAAAGACATGTTCAAAATAGCAATTAAATTGGAATCTACAAATACCCACCAACAATTATCAACATACAATCATCAAAATAACAAGACTAAACATAGAAATCATCAATGTAACATCAACAAGTCAAGAATTACAACATTCATGAAATGGGTATAAAATGACATGTAACAAGGATTCATAAACTATCACAAGATATAAGCAAAATTGTAGCAAGGAATTCAAATTGAACAATTAAAACTAGCAATTAACAAGATCCAATTCATAAATCAACAAGGGAAGATCAAATTAAAACTAGATCTAGAGAGGAACAAGGGTTTCTCTCTCTAGAATCACCCAAGAACCAAAAACTAGCTAAAAATTATGTCCTAGTGTAAAATGATTGATCCCCCCTTTCCCCCTAGCATCCTTGGGTCTTTTCCATGCAGAAACAGCTTGGAATTGGGCCTCATGAGCCTCAGAAATTGCCAGGCACAATTTCCTTTAATGAGGTCACGTGCAGCTTCCCACGCGTACGCGCCATGCGTGCGTGCGCGCCGATTGCTTTTGTGATCCACGCGTGCGCGCCAAGCGTGCGTGCGCGTCGATAGGAATCTTCTGATCTGCGCGGATGCGTCCATCCTTGCGCACCGCTTCCAGCCAACCTCATCCATGCGTGCGCGTGGAGTGCGCAGGCGCGCCGATGCTACTTTTTCCAAGATCTCAATTCTTCATGTTCCTCCCTTTTTGTACATGCTTTCTCCCTCTCTTCTAAGTCATTCCTACCCTATAACTCCTGAAATTACTCAACAAATACATCACGGAATCGAATGTCAATAGAAGAGGATTAAAATATGGTAATTTTAAGGCAAAATAAGCATGTTTTCCATCATGGAGCATGATGAGCGGATATTTTATACGCTTTTTGGGGTTAATTTCATATAGTTTTTAGTGTGTTTTAGTTAGTTTTTAGTTTATTTTCAGTAGCTTTTAGGTAAAATTTATATTTCTGGATTTTACTATGAGTTTGTGTATTTTTCTGTGATTTCAGGTATTTTCTGGCTGAAATTGAGGGAGCTGAGCAAAAATCTGATTCAGGCTGAAAAAGGACTGCTGATGCTGTTGGATTCTGACCTCCCTGCACTCAAAGTGGATTTTCTGGAGCTACAGGACTCTAAATGGCGCGCTTCCAATTGCGTTGGAAAGTAGACATCCAGGACTTTCCAGAATTATATAATAGTCTATACTTTGCTCAAGGATAGACGATGTAAACTGGTGTTCAACGCCAGTTCCATGCTGCTGTCTGGCGTCCAGCGCCAGAAACAAGTTAGGAGTTGGAGTTCAACGCCAAAATTGGATCCAAAGCTGGCGTTGAACGCCCAAAACAGCCCTATGCATGTGAGAAGCTTTAGTCTCAGCCCCAGCACACACCAAGTGGGCCCCAGAAGTGGATTTCTGCACCATCTATCATAGTTTACTCATTTTCTGTAAACCTAGGTTACTAGTTTAGTATTTAAACAACTTTTAGAGATTTATTTTGTATCTCATGACATTTTTAGATCTAAACTTTGTACTTTTTGACGGCATGAGTCTCTAAACTCCATTGTTGGGGGTGAGGAGCTCTGCTGTGCCTCGATAAGTTAATGCCAGTATTTCTGTTTTCTATTCAAACATGTTTGTTCCTATCTAAGATATTCGTTTGTAACCTTTAATTCATGCTCTCTTGTTCATTTGCAAGTCAATTGATAGCCACTAATTAATATCCTGACTAAGAGTTGCAAGATAACCATAGCTTGCTTCAAGCCAACAATCTCTGTGGGATCAACCCTTACTCACGTAAGGTATTACTTGGACGACCCAGTGCACTTGCTGGTTAGTTGTGCGGAATTACATAGTGTGAAGTAATTTTCGTGCACCAAGTTTTTGGCGCCGTTGCCGGGGATGGTTTGAGTTTGGACAACTGACGGTTTATTTTGTTGCTTAGATTAGGAAAAATTTTCTTTTTTTGGTTTAGAGTCTTTTATTATTTATACATTGTTAAAACACTTTAAATTTATAGCTCAATTAGTTAGAGCGTGGTGCTTATGTTCTTGGTAATTGGCTATCCTTTTTTTAAAATCTTTTTCAAAAATAATTTTTCTTTGAATAAATCTTGTGCCAAACTCTAAGTTTGGTGTTTTCTTGTTGATTTTTCTTTGTTTTTCGAAAAGGCTTTAAACAAGGAGATAATGAATCTCTTTATGATGCTTGGGAGAGATACAAAGAGATGCTAAGAAAATGCCCCTCTGAAATGTTTTCAGAGTGGGTTCAGTTAGACATCTTCTATTATGGGCTCACAGAAAGAGCTCAGATCTCTTTAGATTGCTCAGCTGGTGGATCTATCCACATGAGAAAGACAATTGAAGAAGCTCAAGAGCTCATTGATACAGTTGCTAGAAATCAGCATCTGTACTTAAGCAGTGACCCTTCCATGAAAGAAGAGGCTAAAACAGTAACTGCTGAACTCAGTCCTGTAGAGCAAGCTGCTGAATTCAATCAGCAATTGGATTTTCTAACAAAGCAGTTAGCTGAATTCAAGGATAAACTACAAGAGACAAGGATGGCTAATATAAACATGGAAGTACAATTAAAGCAAACAAGGCAGTAGCTGTCAAAACAAATAACAGAAGAATGCCAAGCAGTTCAACTAAGAAGTGCGAAAGCACTAACTACCCCACTTCAAAGCAGCAGGAAACCAAGAAATGAGCAAACCACCCAAAATCCATCTGAGGACAGTAAGAGCCCAGGGAAAAATAATTCTGGCGCTAAAACACCAGAAGTTGGGTGGAAGGCTGGTGCTGAACGCCAAGACCATACTCAGGACTGGCGTTCAATGCCAGAAACAAGCAGGGGTCTGGCGTTGAACGCCCAAAAGAGGCACAGTTCTGGCGTTCAAATGCCAGGAACAGATGAGGAGCTGGCGTCTAACGTCACTCCAGCTTCTAACTCTGGCACTCAATTTTCAGTGAGGGATCAGACACACACAAGTGCTGATAACAACCCATCTAAAAAGGCTTCTTCAACCACTTCTATAGGAAATAAACTTACAGTAACTAAGGTTGAGGAATATAGAGCCAAGATACCTTATCCTCAAAAACTCCGCCAAGAGGAGCAGGATAAGCAATTTGCTCGCTTTGCAGATTATCTCAGGACTCTTGAAATAAAGATTCTATTTACAGAGGCACTAGAGCAAATACCTTCTTATGCCAAGTTCATGAAAGAGATCTTGAGTCATAAGAAGGATTGGAGAGAAACTGAAAGAGTTCTCCTTACTGAAGAATGCAGTGCAGTGATTCTGAAAAGCTTAAAGACCCTGGGAGTTTTCTGATACCATGCACATTAGAAGGTAATTGCACCAAGACAGCTTTATGTGATCTTGGAGCAAGCATCAACCTAAAACATGCATCCACTATCAGAAAGCTTGGTTTAACTGAAGAAGTTAAACCAACCTGGATATGTCTCCAACTTGCTGATGGCTCCATTAAATACCCATCAGGCGTAATTGAAGACATGATTGTCAGAGTTGGGCCATTCGCCTTTCCCACTGACTTTGTAGTGCTGGAAATAGAGGAGCACAAGAGTGCTACTCTCATTCTAGGAAGACCCTTCCTAGCAACTGGACGAACTCTCATTGATGTCCAATAGGGGGAAATTACCCTGAGTCAATGAGGATGAGTTTAAGTTGAATGCTGTCAAAGCCATGCAGCATCCAGACACATCAAAAGACTGCATGAAAGTTGATCTTATTGACTCTTTGGTAGAAGAGATCAACATGGCTGAGAGTCTCGAATCAGAGTTGGAAGACATCTTTAAAGATGTTCAGCCTGATTTGGAGAATTCAGAGGAAATGAAAGAGCCTCTGAAATTTCCTCTAGAAGAGGAAAAACCTCCCGAGCTCAAACCATTACCACCATCCCTGAAATATGCATTTCTGGGAGAAGGTGACACTTTTTCTGTGATCATAAGCTCTGCTTTAAATCCACAGGAAGAGGAAGCACTTATCAAGTGCTAAGAACACACAAGACAGCTCTTGGGTGGTCCATAGGTGACCTTAAGGGCATAAGCCCAGCTAGATGCATGCACAAAATCTTATTGGAGGATAATGCTAAACCAGTGGTTGATGAGCGGATAATTTATACGCTTTTTGGCATTGTTTTTAGTATGTTTTTAGTAGAATCTAGTTACTTTTAGGGATATTTTCATTAGTTTTTATGTTAAATTCACATTTCTGGACTTTACTATGAGTTTGTGTGTTTTCTGTGATTTCAGGTATTTTCTGGCTAAAATTGAGGGACTTGAGCAAAAATCAGATTCAGAGGTTGAAGAAGGACTGCTGATGCTGTTGGATTCTGACCTCCTTGCACTCAAAGTGGATTTTCTGGAGCTACAGAACTCGAAATGGCGTGCTTCCAATTGCGTTGGAAATTAAACATCCAGGGCTTTCCAGCAATGGATAATAGTTCATACTTTGCCCAAGTTTAGATGACGCAAACTGGCGTTCAACGCCAGCTCTCTGTCCAATTCTGGCGTCCAGCGCCAGAAACAAGTTGCAAAGTGGAGTTCAACGCCCAAACTGGCACCAAAACTGGCGTTCAACTCCAAGAATGACCTCTACACGTGTAACACTCAAGCTCAGCCCAAGCACACACCAAGTGGGCCCCGAAAGTGGATTTATGCATCAATTACTTACTTCTGTAAACCCTAATAGCTAGTTTATTATAAATAGGACCTTTTACTATTGTATTAGACATCCTGGATTGTATTTTTGATCCTGTGATCACGTTTTGGGGGCTGGCCATCTCGGCCATGCCTGGACCTTTCACTTATGTAATTTTAACGGTAGAGTTTCTACACTCCATAGATTAAGGTGTAGAGCTCTGCTGTTCCTCAAAGACTAATGCAAAGTACTACTGTTTTCTATTCAATTCATCTTATTTTGCTTCTAAGATATTCATTCGCACTTCAACCTAAATGTGATGAACGTGACAATCATCGTCATTCCCTATGAACGCGTGCCTGACAACCACTTCCGTTCTACATTAGATTGAATGAATATCTCTTAGATCTCTTAATCGAAATCTTCGTGGTGTAAGCTAGAATGATGGCGGCATTCAAGAGAATCCGGAAAGTCTAAACCTTGTCTGTGGTATTCCGAGTAGGATTCAATGATTGAATGACTGTGACGAGCTTCAAACTCGCGATTGCTGGGCGTAGTGACAGACGCAAAAGGATAGTAAATCCTATTCCAGCATGATCGAGAACCGACAGATGAATAGCCGTGCCGTGACAGGGTGCGTTGACCATTTTCACTGAGAGGATAGGATGTAACCATTGACAAGGGTGATGCCTCCAGACGATTAGCCGTGCCGTGACAGGGAATTTGGATCATTTTCCCGAGAAAAGACCGAAAGTAGCCATTGACAATGGTAATGCATTACATAAAGCCAGCCATGGAAAGGAGTAAGACTGATTGGATGAAGATAGCAGGAAAGCAGAGGTTCAGAGGAACGAAAAGCATCTCTATTCGCTTATCTGAAATTCTCACTAATGATTTACATAAGTATTTCTATCCCTATTTTATTAATTATTTTCGAAAACCCCATTACTATTTTATATCCGCCTAACTGAGATTTACAAGGTGACCATAGCTTGCTTCATACCAACAATCTCCGTGGGATTCGACCCTTACTCACGTAAGGTATTACTTGGACGACCCAGTGCACTTTCTGGTTAGTTGTGCGAAGTTGTGAACCATGGTATTGGCATCATATTTTTGACGCCATCACCAGGGAAAGAAAGAGCATTGAATTTTACATAATCAAAGTGTAATCACAATTTCTGCGCATCAGTGGTTCAACCACAGAGGCGGCTAAATCCGGCCATGAAGGAAATGGTGCAGAAAGAGGTCACCAAATTACTAGAGGCTGGGATTATTTATCCTATTTCTGACAGCCCCTGGGTGAGCCCTGTCCAAGTTGTCCCCAAAAAGGGAGGCATGACAGTGGTTCATAATGAAAAGAATGAACTGGTTCCTACAAGAACAGTTACAGGGTGGCGCATGTGTATTGACTACAGAAGGCTCAATACAGCCACCAGAAAGGATCATTTTCCTTTACCATTCACAGACCAGATGCTAGAAAGACTGGCAGGTCATGATTATATTCTGATTATTACTGCTTTTTGGATGGCTACTCAGGCTATAACCAGATTGCAGTAGATCTCCAAGATCAAGAGAAAACAGCATTCACATGTCCATCTGGAGTGTTTGCTTATAGAAGGATGCCATTTGGGCTGTGTAATGCGCCTGCAACCTTCCAGAGATGCATGCTCTCTATTTT
>NC_029790.2:68152532-68153306 GCF_000816755.2 Arachis ipaensis
GAGACTCATTCAGCTCCTGTCTTGATCACCTGAAACTAGTTCTGAAAAGATGCCAAGAGACCAACCTGGTTTTAAACTGGGAAAAATGTCACTTTATGGTGACTGAAGGGATTGTCCTTGGGCATAAAATTTCAAACAAGGGAATAGAGGTGGATCAAGCAAAAATAGAGGTAATTGAAAAATTACCACCACCTGCCAATGTTAAGGCAATCAGAAGCTTTCTGGGGTATGCAGGATTCTATAGGAGGTTTATAAAGGATTTTTCAAAAATTGCAAAACCTCTGAGCAATCTGCTAGCTGCTGACACACCATTTGTGTTTGACACAGAGTGTCTGCAGGCGTTTGAAACGCTGAAAGCCAAGCTGGTCACAGCACCAGTTATTTCTGCACCAGACTGGACAGTACCATTTGAGCTAATGTGTGATGCCAGTGATTACGCCATTGGTGCAGTGCTGGGGCAGAGGCATGACAAGCTTCTGCACGTAATTTATTATGCTAGCCATGTTTTAAATGATGCCCAAAAAAATTACACAACCACAGAAAAAAAATTGCTTGCAGTGGTTTATGCCATTGACAAGTTTAGATCATACTGGGTAGGATCAAAGGTGATTGTGTATACTGACCATGCTGCTCTCAAATATCTACTCACAAAGCAGGATTCAAAACCCAGGCTCATAAGATGGGTGTTGCTTCTGCAAGAGTTTGATATAGAAATAAGAGACAGAAAGGGGACAGAAAACCAAGTGGCTGATCATCTGTCCCGGATAGAGCCAG
>NC_029790.2:68163247-68211804 GCF_000816755.2 Arachis ipaensis
AAGAAGCACAGAGGATCCTATGGCATTGCCATGGATCACAATATGGAGGCCATTTCGGAGGTGAGCGAACAGCCACCAAGGTCCTCCAATGTGGCTTCTATTGGCCCACACTCTATAAAGATTCCCGAGAGTTCATACGTAACTGTGACAGTTGCCAAAGAGCTGGTAATCTGCCTCATGGTTACGCCATGCCTCAACAAGGAATCTTGGAGATTGAGTTGTTTGACGTATGGGGAATTGACTTCATGAGACCTTTTCCACCATCATACTCAAACACTTATATTCTGGTGGCTGTTGACTACGTATCAAAATGGTTAGAGGCCGTTGCCACACCCACCAATGATACTAAAACAGTGCTGAAGTTCCTCCAGAAACATATCTTCAGCAGGTTTGGGGTCCTTAGAGTACTAATCAGTGATGGGGGCACTCACTTCTGCAACAAACAGCTTTACTCTGCCATGGTCCGGTATGGGATTCGCCACAATGTGGCGACTCCATATCATCCACAGACTAATGGACAAGCTGAAGTCTCTAACAGAGAGCTAAAAAGAATCCTAGAACGGACTGTAAGTACCCGTAGAAAGGATTGGGCAAGAAGCTTGGATGATGCTCTGTGGGCATACAGAACAGCATTCAAGACTCCTATAGGGACTTCCCCATACCAACTTGTGTATGGTAAGGCATGTCACCTGCCCGTGGAACTGGAACATAAAGCCTACTGGGCAACCAGATTCCTAAATTTTGATGCCAAATTAGCTGGAGAAAAAAGATTGCTCTAGCTAAATGAACTAGAGGAATTCAGATTCACTGCTTTCGAAAATGCCAAGCTTTATAAAGAAAAATAAAAAAAAATGGCATGGCAGGAAGCTGTCATCTAGAATCTTTGAACCAGGACAAAAGGTTCTGTTGTTTAACTCTAGGCTCAGGCTATTCCCGGGGAAACTGAAGTCCCGGTGGAGGGGACCATATGTGATTACAAGTGTATCGCCATATGGTTATGTGGAGCTTCAAGATATTGATTCTGATAAGAAGTTCATTGTTAATGGACAGAGAATCAAGCACTATCTTGAAGGCAATGTTGAGTAAGAGTGCTCAAGGCTGAAGCTAGATTAAAAGCTCAGCAAGGTCTAGCTAAAGACAATAAAGAAGTGCTTGCTGGGAGGCAACCCAGCCATAGGGCATCACTTCCTCTAAGCATTTTGCCCTATTCTTGATTTTATTTGTTTATATAAAGTTCATTGATCCTAAGGTAAAGAGTCAATTGTATAAGTTCACAGGGTTACAGAAGGATTCTGCATGCAAAACAGAGAAAAAGAGCTCACTGGCAGGAAAACGCCAGTAAAAGTCTGTTTTGGGTGTTCAACGCCCAACAGAAGCATCCACTGGGCGTTGAACGCCAGTAAGGATAGCCATCTGGGCGTTGAACGCCAGAAAGAAGCTCTTTCTGGGTGTTTAACGCCAGATTTACAGCGTTTTGGGCGTTCAGAAAAACGCCCAGTAACAAAGGACTTCCTGGCGTTCAACGCCAGAAATAAGCAGCAGCTGGGCGTTGAACGCCCAGGAGAAGCAGCATTTGGGCGTTCAAACGCCAGGATGGTGGGGAGGAGGTAAGTTCGTTTTTTTTTCATATTTTTCATCTTAATCCTAATTTTCATGTTCCAATTCATGATTTCTTGCATAAACATGTTAAGAACCCTGATTTCTAAAATCCCTAATTTCTAAAAACCCTTCTTTAAAAATATTAAATGTATCTTAATCCATAAGCACAAATCCTTTTTTTCAATCCAACTCAACTCTTTTTCAAAATTTTCAAAACAAATCTCTCTCTTTTCATTCAAAAATATTTTCAACTAAGCAATATCTTTTTCAAATATCCATACTATCTTTTTCAAAATTCCAAATCTATCTTTTTCAAATATCTTTTATATCTTTTCAATTTTAAATCATATCTTTTCTTATCATATTTTTTTTCTAAAAATCATATCTTCTATCTTATCTTTCTCCCTATTTTTCGAAAACCCACCCCCCTCTCCCTTTAAATATGGGTTCGGCCTCCCTCCCCTCCCATCTACCATTGCAACTAGCTCTCCTTCTCTCCCTCTCCTTTCTTTTCTTTTTGCTTGAGGACAAGCAAACCTCTAAGTTTGGTGTGCTTATCCGTGATCACTAAAGATCATGGCTCCTAAAGGAAAATAACCCACTCCAAGAGGCAAGAAAGAAAGCGTTCCAAAACCACTTTGGAATCAAGAGAAGTTCTTAACTAAAGAACATTCAGACCATTATTACAAAATAATGGGTCTAAGATCAGTGATCCCGGAAGTTAGATTCGATCTGAAAGAAGACGAATATCCGGAGATCCAGGAGCAAATTCGAATCAGGAACTGGGAGATCCTAGCTAATCTTGAATCGAAAGTGGGAAGTAATATGGTCCAGGAGTTCTATGCTAATATGTGGCATACAGACAGGCAAAGACTATCTGGATCTGCCATCTATGACTATCGGACCTTGGTCAGAGGAAAGATTGTTCATACCCGCCCTGACAAGATCAGGGAGATTTTAAAGCTACCTCAGCTGAAAGATGATCCAGACTCCTTCAACAGGAGAATGTGAGAACAGACAAGGGCCTGGATAAGATTCTAGAGGATATATGTATCCCTGGAGCCAGGTGGACTACCAGCACGAAGGGTGTTCCAAATCAACTCAAACCAGTCGTCAGAGGATGGCTGGATTTCATTGGGCATTCTCTGCTGCCCACTAGCAACCATTCTGAAGTCACTATTAGGAGTACCTTGAAACATCAGTTACCAAGATGCAAGAAGCTATGGAACAAATAATGAAAGAACAGAAGGAACAAAGTAGCATTCTTTGCTATTTGATTAAAGAACAGGAGGAGCAAGGGCGCGACTTAAGGGAATTGAAGCGCCAGAAATTATCTCTTGAAGGAACAAGCACCCCGCAGATTAGAGGAACATCCACTCCCCAGAACAAAGGTTGTTAAATTCCAATCTTAGCCTTAACTCTGTGATAACTGTTCTTATTCTAGTTTTACCTTAGGAGTCATATAGTAGTAATTAGTATCTATATTTTTGATTTTATCTCCAATTAAGCTATAATTTAATTTTCTCATCATCATCAAACATGAATAAAATAGAAGAATTTCTTTAGAATAAGAGGTAATAATTTTCGAGTTTTTAATAAGAACATTCTAATTATTTACATGTGGTAGCAATGCTTTCTGTCTTCTGAATGAATGCTTGAACAATGCATATGTCTTTTGAATTTGATGTTTAAGACTGTTAAATATGTTGGCTCTTGAAAGAATGATGAACATGAGACATGTTATTGATAATCTGAAAAATCATAAGAATGATTCTTGAAGCAAGAAAAAGCAGCAAAGAACAAAGCTTGCAGAAAAAAAAATAGAAAGAAAAAGAAAAAGCAAGCAGAAAAAGCCAAAAGCTCTTAAAACCAAGAGGCAAGAGCAAAAAGCCAATAACCCTTAAAACCAAAAGGCAAGGGTAAATAAAAAAGATCCCAAGGCTTTGAGCATCAGTGGATAGGAGGGCCTAAAGGAATAAAATCCCGGCCTAAGCGGCTAAACTAAGCTGTCCCTAACCATGTGCTTGCGGCGTGAAGGTGTCAAGTGAAAACTTGAGACTGAGTGGTTAAAGTCAAGGTCCAAAGCAAAAAGAAGAGTGTGCTTAAGAATCCTGGACACCTCTAATTGGGGACTTTAGCAAAGCTGAGTCACAATTTGAAAAGGTTCACCCAATTATGTATCTGTGGCATTTATGTATCCGGTGGTAATACTGGAAAACAAAGTGCTTAGGGCCACGGCCAAGACTCATAAAGTAGCTGTGTTCAAGAATCAACATACTAAACTAGGAGAATCAATATCACTATCTGAATTCTGAGTTCCTATAGATGCCAATCACTCTGAGCTTCAATGGATAAAGTGAGATGCCAAAACTGTTTAGAAGCAAAAAGCTACTAGTCCCGCTCATCTAATTAGAATCTGAGCTTCACTCAAAAACTCTGAGATATCATTGCTTCTTAAATTATTTGTATTCTATTTTATTTATCTAGTTGCTTGAGGACAAGCAACAGTTTAAGTTTGGTGTTGTGATGAGCGGATATTTTATACGCTTTTTGGGGTTAATTTCATATAGTTTTTAGTGTGTTTTAGTTAGTTCTTCGTTTATTTTCAGTAGCTTTTAGGTAAAATTTATATTTCTGGACTTTACTATGAGTTTGTGTGTTTTTCTGTGATTTCAGGTATTTTCTGGCTGAAATTGAGGGAGCTGAGCAAAAATCTGATTCAGGCTGAAAAAGGACTGCTGATGTTGTTAGATTCTGACCTCCCTGCACTCAAAGTGGATTTTCTGGAGCTACAGAACTCCAAATGGCGCGCTTTCAATTGCGTTGGAAAGTAGACATCCAGGAATTTCCAGAAATATATAATAGTCCATACTGTTCTCAAGGATAGACGACATAAACTGCCGTTCAACGCCAGTTCCATGCTGCTGTCTGGCGTCCAGCGCCAGAAACAAGTTAGGAGTTGGAGTTCAACGCCAGAATTGGATCCAAAGCTGGCGTTGAACGCCCAAAACAGCCCTATGCACGTGAGAAGCTTTAGTCTCAGCCCCAGCACGCACCAAGTGGTCCCCAGAAGTGGATTTCTGCACCATCTATCATAGTTTACTCATTTTCTGTAAACCTAGGTTACTAGTTTAGTATTTAAACAACTTTTAGAGATTTATTTTGTATCTCATGACATTTTTAGATCTGAACTTTGTACCTTTTGATGGCATGAGTCTCTAAACTCCATTGTTGGGGGTGAGGAGCTCTGCTGTGCCTCGATGAGTTAATGCCAGTATTTCTGTTTTCTATTCAATCATGTTTGTTCCTATCTAAGATATTCGTTTGTGTCTTATTATGATGAATGTGATGATCTGTGACACTCATCACCATTCTCAACCTATGAACATGTGCCTGACAACCACCTCCGTTCTACATTAGATTGAATGAGTATCTCTTAGATTCCTTAATCGGAATCTCTGTGGTATAAGCTAGAATCCATTGGCAGCATCCTTGAGAATCCGGAAAGTCTAAACCTTATCTTTGGTATTCCTAGTAGGATTCTGGGATTGGATGACTGTGACGAGCTTCAAACATGCGAGTGCTGGGCGTAGTGACAGACGCAAAAGGATAGCGAATCCTATTTCGGTATGATCGAGAACCTACAGATGATTAGCCGTGCGGTGACAGCGCACCTGGACCATTTTCACTGAAAGGAAGGATGGTAGCCATTGACAACGGTGATCCTCCAACACACAGCTTGCCATAGGAGGGACGTGCGTGCGTGAAGAAGAAGATAGAGAGAAAGCAGAGATTCAAAAGGCAAAGCATCTCCAAAACTCCAACATAGTCTCATTTACTGCATAACAAGTAACCTTTAATTCATGCTCTCTTGTTCATTTGTAAGTCAATTGATAGCCACTAATTAATATCCTGACTAAGAGTTGCAAGATAACCATAGCTGCTTCAACCCAACAATCTCCGTGGGATCGACCCTTACTCACGTAAGGTATTACTTGGACGACCCAGTGCACTTGCTGGTTAGTTGTGCGAAATTACATAGTGTGAAGTAATTTTCGTGCACCAGAGCAATATTGGGAAGTGAACACAAAACCATGCATTTCTTGCGAATAAGTGTGAGAAATGTTGATAAAATCCCCCAAAATAAGCACAAGATAAACCACAAAATCGGGGTTTATCACATGTCGTCACTGAGGCTTATGAACTGCTTAATTCTGAAGAAGATTGTGCCTTTGCTGGTTTCTCTTTGTCTGGTTTTGATTTTGATAGCTTTCTTTGCTGATAGACTTTTTGGTTTGCGACTTTTCTTCTCGGAGTGTTGTTTGTTTGGAAGAGGATTATTTTCTTTGTTGAGGGATTTGCTGGGATGTAGTCTTGTAGATTTTTCTGAGTCCTTACTCTGTCACTGCCTCCAAAGGATGCCCCTGGACCTTGGTGTGCGTCTTGGGATTTTCCTTTTACTGTTTGTATGCTTGAGTCATGATTTGTCCGAGCTAATTTCTTTGATTTTGCCCGAGCTGGTTTGGTTGGTAATCTATTTTCTTTTCTTGCTGTAGGACTAGTTGACCATGTCTTCTCGTAAAAATATTGTCGAGACATCTTCCAAGGTTCCTGAGGGTATGTCCGACTGGCTGGACTCCCTCGTCCTGATGTGTGTTTCCGTAGTTAATTCTGAGTTCTGTGCGAAGCTTAGAAAACATCACCGAATCTGTAGTAGTAGGGACCATGAGAACAACTATGAATTGGTAGCGCCTGATTCTGATGAAAGGGTTTGCTTTCCTTCTCTGACCTAGGGGGAACGCCCCTTCTTTTATGTGTACGACTTCTTTTTCAGTCAAATGAACATCACCCTTCCTTTCACCTCCTTTGAGACCGACTTGTTGTGGTCGTGTAGCGTAGCTCCATTCTAGCTCCATCCGAACTCATGGGGCTTTGTCAAGATCTTTCAATTGCTTTGTCAAGAATTTGATGTTAAATCTTCTCAAACTCTCTTCCTTTACCTCTTTGTGTTGACCAAACCTGGGACTACTAAAAAAAAAAGCTTCTTAGATTTCTTTCAGGTCTGCCCAAGGATATAAAGTTTTTTCTATGTATGATGAGTCTTTTAGGGATTTTAAGAACTACTTATTTAAGGTCCGGGCTGTTGAAGGAGCCCGGCCTTTCTTTTTGGATGAGAATGGCGAGCCTAGCTTTCCCTTAGAATGGAAAAAGAATGTAGTGGTGTCTAGGTATACTTGGGAGATGTTGGATGAAATTGAGCAAGTTTTTGTAACTGTGTTGGAAGAGAACTGGGGGCAGCCTCCCCATCTAGATACAAAGAAATTTTTAGGAAATCCCTCACTTCTCCGAGCTGAGCTGGGTAGGGGTCAACTTCTTTTGTATTTGTTGTACTTGTTTATTTTGTCGAGTTCATTCCTTTTCTTTCCAGTTTATAACTTGGTTTCTTGTGTATTTTCAGAGATGATTAAAAACAATGACTCCATGAAGGCCTTTAAGAAGGCGAGGAAGGCTACAGCTGCTCAGAACATCTCAGCTAAAACTGTAGGGGAGGGATCTTCTAAAGTTCCTCCTAAGAAGCCTGTTTTGAATACTGCTGGGCCGAGGAAGATGATTCCTACACCTCAGATCCGTTTATTTGATCCCCCCCAGACTTCTGCTGCTACCTCTTCTCTCTCTACCGGCCCTCTTCCAAAAAGACAGAGGACTGTGGAACCTTTTAATCTGGATGCTCCCGACTTTGATGCTGTTGGTTTTATTGATCAACAAATTGCTCTTTATGGTGTTGTTCCTACTGACGATGTCTCCCTTCTTTGTTATTTGGACTTTATCACTCGGAGTAGTATTAAGATGGCACATATGGGAGCAGCTTTATATCAAACTGCTCAAGATCTTTCCATTCATGCAATCAAAGCTTTTATGGAAGAGGCTAAATCAGAGTTTGACCAGATTAAGGGGTTGAAGGAGGAGCTTGAGGTGAAGGTGGCGAAGCTGGAAAAAGAGTTGGAGGGTGAGAAGACTCGGGCTACTGCTGCTGTGGCTTCTACAAAGTTGGCTGAGGATATGGTGCTGAAGCATAAGGAGAGCTATGTCTTAACTTATGGGGAGATGATGGGTCTTAAAGAGATTTTGGAATCTGTTCGAGCTGACTATTCCGAACTCCAGGGTCATCTTGTAGGCAGTGTGAATGCTGCTTATGAGAATTTGAAGGATCAGGTTTGAGTTCTTGCTCCTGAGCTTGACCTTACCCTTTTTAGCTTGGACAACATTGTAAAAGATGGTAAGATTGTCCCTAATGACCCTGATGATGATGTTGTCGACCCTCCTCCCGTACCATCTGCCAAAGCCTCTGTTTCCCTGCCTTCCTCAACTCCAGCGGCTGAGGTCGGTCAGCCCGAGTCTGATCCTGACGTCCAGATTCTGAACCGGGATGATGGGACGGTAGATGCGGTACCCCTTCAGACTCGTCCTCCTTCACCCCGAGATGCTGCTACTGGGAAGTCTTTGGATCCTTTATAATTTTTCTCTGATATATTGTGTATAGCCCGGTCTGTGGGCTTTTGAACTCTATATATTGTAGCTGGTGGTCTATTTGACTTTGGGTATTTTTAGTTGCTTTCCTTTTAGCAACTTTATTTAGGAAAAACAAAGTAGTTTCTCAAGCTCTTGGGGTCGGCTTCAAGCGGCCTCCTGAGTCTGTTATTATAACAACTTTGTTTCTTTACAATATGCTTGTTGGTTGCTTGCCTAGCACTTTCCCGGAATCTTCAGGGTGTTGGTAATCTTGTTTTCCGACCTCTTTTAATTGCCTTTGTATTTTAATACTTGTAGATTGATTTTGAGGTTATGGCTTTATGGGTCCAATTTGGAGTCCTTTATGGCACATACCTTCTGTCGATCGATGTCTTTGCGAATTATTTTTAGTAATCCCTTGGGGTTTACTTTTTATAACTCTGTAGCTTTGGTCCGACTTCTACATGTCGGTCCCTTCTAAGCTATTTTGGTGATCCATTTTATTTGGACCTTTTGTCAGGTCTCTTTTATGGATTACTTTGTATAACTTTTTGTAGCTTCGTTGGGCCGACTTCGTCATGTCGGTCCCTTTTAAGTTATTTCTTAGTAATCCATTTTGTCCGGACCATGTCAGGTCTCTTTTTATGGATTACTTTTTATAACTTCTGTGATTTTGTTGGGCCGACTTCATCATGCCGGTCCCTTCTAAGTTATTTCTAGTAATCCTCTTTTTTAGGGCTGGCCAGGCCTCTTTCTAGGGATTTACTTTTTATAACTTTTGTTTGTTGTGGTCGACTGGTCCGACTTCTTTAAGTCGGTCCGTCTTTAAGTTATTTTTAGCAATCCATTTTTATTAAGACCTCGTCAGGTCCTTTCCTATGGATCACTTTCGATAACTTCTTGCATTATTTTGTTTTTGCCGCTTTTCATCTTTGCCGATTTTGTAGAAATTGAGTTTGATCCTCGTTTGGTCGACCTTTGATGAATTTGGTTTTCATCTCCGTCGGTCTCTATCGTGATCGAGCAGTGAATTTGATTTTCACTTTTTGCCGATCTATAGCTTTATAATCGGGCGATGAATTTTTTTATGTTTTAGATTAATGCATCTTGATAAGAGGATTTGTAGGAAATCTGAAAATCTTTATTCAAAATAGAAAATATGCAAATATATACATGTGAAAGTTTTACCCCTCTAAGTCAGATATTTCATGGATCTTGGCTTGGTGCCTCGTTAAAAAACCTTTTTAAGGAAAAAGAGTGCACCTCATCCTAAGATCTTTATTACCTCTTAACTGTAATACCTTCTTAAGTTACAGGCGTTCCATGACCTTGGAAGCTCTCGCCCTTCGAGTTCGGACAGCCTGTAGTAGCCCTTTCCGAGTACTTCTATGACTCGGTAGGGTCCTTTCCAGTTTGCTGCCAGCTTTCCTTCTCCAGGTCGACTTGTTCCGATATCATTTCGGATTAGGACGAGGTCGTTCTCGGTAAAACCTCGCCGTACTACCTTTCGGTTGTATCTTGAGTCCATTCGACGTTTTAACGCCTCTTCCTTGATCCAAGCTCATTCTCGGATTTCTGGAAGTAGGTCAAGTTCTTCCCTTTGCAGTTAGGAGTTGGCTAGTTTACTGTAGTGGATCACTCTGGGCGATCCTTCTTCGACCTCCACTAGGATCATTGCCTCCATTCCATAAGCTAATCGGAAAGGTGATTCCTTTATGGTGGAGTGTAGAGTTGTCCGATATGCCCATAGGACTTGTGGGAGCTCTTCAGCCCAGGCTCCCTTTGCATCCTGTAATCTCCATTTTAGCCCGGCTAATATAACTTTATTGGCGGCTTCTGCCTGTCCATTGGCCTGGGGATGTTCTACGGATGTGAATTGGTGCTTTATTTTCAAGTCGGCCACCAATTTTCTGAAGCATGTGTCTGTAAATTGAGTGCCATTATCTGTGGTGATGGAGTATGGAACCCCAAACCTTGTGAAAATATTTCTATATAGGAATTTTCGACTTCTTTGAGCAGTGGCGTTGGCTAGAGGTTCTACCTCAATTCATTTTGTAAAATAGTCTACCCCGACGATGAGAAACTTGACCTGTCCTGATCCTTGAGGGAAGGGTCCAAGGAGATCGAGTCTCCATTTTGCAAATGGCCAGGGTGAGGTTACACTGATGAGCTCCTCTAGTGGGGCCATGTGAAAATTAGCATACTTCTGACATGGTGGACAAGTCTTTACGAATTCCATTGCTTCTTTTTGTAAAGTTGGCCAATAGAATCCGGCCCGGAGTACTTTTTTTGTGAGAGCTTGTGCTCCGAGGTGGTTGCCACAGATGCCACTGTGTACTTCTTCTAAAACTTCCTTTGTGTTGGAAGTCGGCACACATTTTAACAATAGTGTTGAAATCCCTCTCTTGTATAGAGTATTGTTTATGATGGTGTAGTATTGTGCCTCTCGTTTTAACCTCTTTGCCTCCTTCTTATCTGTAGGGAGTGTTTCTATTTTGAGGTAGTTAATTGTGGAAGTCATCCATCCTTGATCCAGACCTGTTATGGCTAGGACCTTTTCTTCTTCAGAGATTGACGTGTTCTGCAGCATTTCCTGGATGAGGCTTTTATTGTTGCCCCCTAGTTTGGTGCTGGCTAGCTTTGAGAGTGCATCTACTCGAGCATTCTGTTCCCGAGGTATGTGGCGGATCCTTAGCTTTATTCGAGGATCCTTAGCTTGGTAACTTCCTACTATTTGTGAGGTGACTACTTGTGGGTCGCTGTAGATGATAAGTTTTTGAGCTCCAACCTCCTTAGCCAGCTTCAAACCGGCTAGTAATACTTCATATTCGGATTGGTTGTTTAAAGCAGGGAACCCGAATTTGAGGGAAAGTTCGATTTGGGTTCCTTGGTCACTTTCTATTATTACGCCTATGCCACTTCTGGTTTTATTCGAGGAGCCGTCTACGTAGAGATTCCATTCAGTGGGGATTTCTGGGGTGTCAGTAAACTCTGCAATGAAGTCGGCCAGATACTGTGATTTAATAGCTGTCCGAGCTTCATATTGAAGGTCGAATTTGGATAACTCGACTGCCCATTGTTAGATTCTTCCTGCTAAGTCTGTTTTCTGCAGAATGCTTTTTATGGGCTGGTTGGTTCGAACCCTGATGATGTGGGCTTGGAAATATGGGCGAAGTCATCGAGATGTTAGTATGAGAGCATAGGCGAATTTTTCTATTTTTTGGTAGTTCAGTTCGGACCTTTGTAGTACTTTGCTGATGAAGTATATAGATTGTTGTCCACTATCGTCCTCTCGGACCAGTGCTGAGGCTACTGCCCGATTTCCTACTCCGAGGTATAATAAAAGTTGTTCTCCTTTCCATGGCCGATTATGTAAAAACAATTCCAAAAGCGTATAAATTATCCGCTCATCAGCTTGCTCGCACTCTTTTGTCCATTCGAACTTCTTTCCCTTCCTTAGAGTATCGTAGAAGGGGAGAGATCTTATTGCTGATCCAGCTAGGAATCTGGACAAGGCTGCCAATCTTCCATTGATTTGTTGTACCTCTTTAACACAGGTCGGACTTTTCATGTCGAGTATAGCTCGGCATTTATCCGGATTTGCCTTGATTCCTCTCTGTGTGAGCATAAAACCCAAGAATTTGCCAGCTTCTACTGTGAAGGTGCATTTTGCAGGGTTAAGTCGCATGCCATGCCTTCTTATAGTGTCAAATACTTGGGTGAGGTCGGACAGTAATAACTCCTCACTTTGTGTCTTTACTAACATGTCGTCCACGTAGACTTCCATGACTTTCCCGAGGTGGTCTGCGAAGACTTTATTCATTAATCTTTGATAAGTGGCTCCGGCATTTTTGAGTCTGAATGGCATGACAACGTAGCAGTAGTTTGCTTTTGGAGTTAAAAAGGAGGTTTTTTCTTGATCAGGTGGGTACATTGGGATTTGATTGTATCCCGAATAGGCGTCCATAAACGAGAGGTATTTGTATCAAGAAGAGGCATCCACCAGAGCGTCAATACTTGGGAGTGGATAAAGATCTTTTGGGCAAGCTTTGTTGAGATCGGTGTAGTCAGTGCACATCCGCCACTTCTCATTTGATTTTTTTCACCAAGACGACGTTGGCTAGCCATAGTGGGTACTTGACTTCTCTTATGAATCTTGCTTCTAGTAGAGCTTGTACCTGTTCTTCCACAGCTTGAGATTTTTCTAGCCCGAGCTTTCTACATCTCTGCTGTACTGGCCGAGATCCTGGGTATACTGCCAGCTTGTGGCACATTAGCTTGGGGTCTATGCCCAGCATGTCTGTAACAACCCTGATTTTCGAGTATGCGAGATCTTTTCCGAAGGCACGGATTTCGCCAGAAGATCAGTAAAAGGAACACCTCTTCTATATCAACAAGTATCTCAATCCTCATTGTCATTATGTCATGCTTAAGCTAGAACCTTTTCCGAGGCAAGCTCGATAACGCGGTCACGAAGAACCTAGTTTTTGAACCGTATCGGTTGGCAGTTTTGATTCTGATTTTCGTAAATAGTCTCTGTTTGACGAACCGGACTCGATTCATGAGAGGAGATAGATAATAGTATAATATTATCATTATATTAGTATTAAAAAATGCTTGAATGATATTATAAGGTTACCTGGTCTGTTTTAGTTAAAAATAGAAAATCGGTTTAACCGGGTTCACAATTTACTGGTGCAGCTTAGCACCAGCACTCTCTGATGACTTTAGCAATGCTAAGGCCTCATTATTCATGTTTTATTCTCATAATAAATACGTTACTAGTGTCATTTATGCTAGTAGCTCAGAAAATAATTTTTAGAGATGTTTTTGCAAGTGTTCCGATACATCTAGTTTTAGTAGTTATACACCTGAGATATTTTAATATTATTTTAATCCACCTCCAAGCCAACCAATCACAACTCACCCTACACCCCCAAGACCTCCAAGGCTGTCTCATTTCATCATTTTGGCCGAAAATAACAAGAGAGAAAAGAGAGAAACTTTCATGAACACTTAATCTTCAAAGCTAGATTTCTTCTGAATTAAAACTCAAATCAAAACTCCGATTTCACCAAAATGATCCTCTCTTCTTCCTCTACATAACCATGTGACTTATCAAGGCAGGAAATAAGGTGAGATGGCTGTCTCCCTCCCTCTTCAATTCGGTTTTCAAGGAAACATGCTTAAACAAGTGTTTTCTTAATGTTCTTCCTTAGATCTCTTGCTTAGCTTGACTTGTGGGCCAAAGATCTTTGATTTCCTGCACGTTTAAGGTGAGGATAACCTTTCTAAGATGCTGCTGAAGTTCGTTTAGTTGATGGTTTAGAGTTTTAAAGTTGTTCTTGATGTGTTTTAGGAGGAAAAAGTGCTTTAAGAACACTTCAAAGAGTAACCGGATTTGGAGCAGCAAATCAAGGCAGGGTGTCACGAAATTAATCTTGATTATTTGTGTTTGAGTTGTGTGAATGTTTTATAAATTTGCTGTGCTAAAAATTGGTTGCTTATATGATTGATTCTTGGTGAAAATTTGGTGAAATTTTGATGAAATTTGATGAAATTCAAGCTAAAGGGCAAGGAAGTAAATATTTTGGTGTTTGAGGGGTTATTTTGTAATTTCTGAAAGTTAGGGTGGTTAAAGTAGAAATATTAAAAGTTACCGGGGTAAAAAGTGAATTTTAATGGTTAAAAGGTAAAGGCAAGGTAATTTTCGATAATTTAATAATAAAATAATAAATAATAATAAAATATTAAATAATAATATTTAATTAAAATAATATTTTAATAAAAATAATAAAATAATGCGAAAAAGGCAGTTTTCTGTAAAAGCTTTAGAAAGACAACTTTAAGCGCAGAATCTCATAATTACTTTCATAAAACACTTAGGGAGTGGTAAGAACATATTAGTGAGGCAAAGATAAATAAAAGATAAAAATTTGAAGAAAAGATAAAAGTCAAAGAAAAAGTCTGTAAAGTTTTAATGACAGAAAAACAGACAGAGATTAGTGAATGAACTAGGGCAGCATAGTTAGTTCTTGAGTTCCGACTAGGGTTAGGTATTATATGAAAAGTTAAAATATTTCAGTATAGACTTAATGAACCTATACTTGGGACAGGCTAACTATTCATACCGAAATTAACATAAGCTTCAAATACATATGTTAAACAGAGTAATCAGAATAGAGTAAAGAGATACAGAGAAAAGAGTAACCAGAGCAGAGAAAAAAGGCATAGGGAAAAGAGTAATATAACAAAGAGAATAGAAGAAAAGAGTGTAAAAATAAAGTGTTAAGCCTTGTGGCATGATATTCTATTTTATATTCAACTGCTGCTTTTCTGTTGGCCCTAGAGGTCCTGTAGGCCCAAGTTTGCCTATAGTAAGTTGTTATTCCTGTAGGCCGAAGTTCACCTACAGTGAATATCAATTGTGTATCTCAGGGTGTTGCTCCTGTAGGCCGAAGTTTACCTACAGAGAGTTGTGATACCTGTAAGCCGAAGTTCACTTACAGGGGCGCTATTTCTGTAAGCCGAAGTTCACTTACAGAGGTGTTATTTCTGTAGGCCGAAGTTCACCTACAGAAAGTTGTTCTGTTGTGTTTATATTATTCCTGTAAGCCGAAGTTCACTTACAGGGGCACCATTTCTGTAAGCCAAAGTTCACTTACAGAGGTGTTATTTCTGTAGGCCGAAGTTCACCTACAGAAAATTGTTGTGTTGTGTTTAGACTATTCTTGTAAGCCGAAGTTCACTTACGGGAGTGCTATTTCTGTAGGCCGAAGTTCACCTACAGAAAATAAGCCATATCTAGGACTAGTTCCTGGATAATGTCAGGCTGCAGGGTGTAAACCGACACGTGAGCTCATGGCCTGCATAGGACAGACATGCATCATACTTGGTTGCACATTTCTTCTGTTATGATTGTTGTTTGAATATATGCTTTCTTTGTTTTCATTCTATTCTCTATGTCTGTGTTTTGTTTTCTTGTATTCTTTTGTTTGTGTTTTGCTTTCTATTTTCTCTATTTATCTGTTTCTTCTGTCTACTGCTTCTTGGTATTCTGCTATTTATCTGCTAAACAACACGGAATTAATGAACGTAACTAATAACCCCGACCCTACTAAGAACTCCCCAGTTCTTACCCCTTCTCTCTCCCCTCCCCCTTCAGATGGAAGCAGGAATACCCTTCCGTAATCTACTGATGACCGTTTCGTAAAGAGGATTCCGCTCTAGGTATTCTTCTGAGTCTAGGGTGAATCTCGTTCTTTATTTATATGTGTATACTGTGAGACCAGCCAATATCTGCACCCTGTTTGTACGTGAACTTTAACCTAAATCATGTGTACGAGACTCCTGTTGTGTGGCTACTTCATGAGGTATCAGAGAGACGTCCTATGGCAATGTCTGATTGTGCAGAGGAGTAGCAGATGATGTTCTACCTTTTGATGACGTTCCACCTGACTTGAGTTTTGAAGACTTAGAACGTACTTTCCTTCGCTTTAGTAGTTTAGAGGGACTAGGTGAGTATAGAGTCTAGGCTAGCCTAGGTGCCAGCTTAGGGACCTCTTGAATAGGTCAGGACCTAGGATGTTGTATGTATATATATGTATATAGTTATTATCTAGCTATATCTAGGGGTGTTCTAACTAAAAGTCTATACTCTAATAAAGGCTAAATCACCGAATATTGTTGACTACTTGTGATGTATTTATGTGTGATTGTTTATAATTGTTTTATCTGTTATCAATTGTGAATTGATTATGAACGATTCTGTCTATTAATCCAAATGTTTTCAAAAACAAAAATACCCCATAAATTAACTATGTTTTTAACAACGAATCAGGCTCATATGATAAATAATAGATAATAATTAGGAAGACAAATTGGTAGCGCTCAGTTTCTGGTATGATCTAGACATATTGAAAATTGGATCGTTACAATTTTGTATCAGAGCAGTTCATTCCCAGTAGAGCCTGGGGAGTGGACTGACTATGCTTTATTGCATATTCTGCTTTTGTGTCCCATGCTGTTAGGGTATCTTCAAGATACATTTGGCATGAATGTCTATGAGTGCTCATTTTAGGAATGTTCGTGCCTAACTTGAGATATTAAGACTGATCACCTTAATATTGATTGTTTGGTGTGGATAAGACCTCAATGACTGTGAATAGGCATGGTTTAATCGAGTTCCGAACGATAAATTCATGAGAGGCACAACTATTCTTATAGCTGTTATGATCTCCATGGCCATGGCTATGTGATATTTAGATGCTGTAAGGAATGAACTGATATCTTCGTCAGGATGGCTTGAAGTAAATAGACTTCTTGAAGATGGATTCTTGCATGTGGCTGAAATTTTGAGGGCAAAATTTTCTTTTAGGAGGGTAGAATGTAACAACCCTGATTTTCGAGTATGCGAGATCTTTTCCGAAGGCACGGATTTCGCCAGAAGATCAGTAAAGGGAACACCTCTTCTATATCAACAAGTATCTCAATCCTCATTGTCATTATGTCATCCTTAAGCTAGAACTTTTTCCGAGGCAAGCTCGATAACGCGGTCACGAAGAACCTAGTTTTTGAACCGTATCGGTTGGCAGTTTTGATTCTGATTTTCGTAAATTGTCTCTGTTTGACGAACCGGACTCGATTCATGAGAGGAGATAGATAATAGTATAATATTATCATTATATTAGAATTAAAAAATGCTTGAATGATATTATAAGGTTACCTGGTCTGTTTTAGTTAAAAATAGAAAATCGGTTTAACCGGGTTCACAATTTACTGGTAAAATAATAAATAATAATAAAATATTAAATAATAATATTTAATTAAAATAATATTTTAATAAAAATAATAAAATAATGCGAAAAAGGCAGTTTTCTGTAAAAGCTTTAGAAAGACAACTTTAAGCGCAGAATCTCATAATTACTTTCATTAAACACTTAGGGAGTGGTAAGAACATATTAGTGAGGCAAAGATAAATAAAAGATAAAAATTTGAAGAAAAGATAAAAGTCGAAGAAAAAGTCTGTAAAGTTTTAATGACAGAAAAACAGACAGAGATTAGTGAACGAACTAGGGCAGCATAGTTAGTTCTTGAGTTCCGACTAGGGTTAGGTATTATATGAAAAGTTAAAATATTTCAGTATAGACTTAATGAACCTATACTTGGGACAGGCTAACTATTCATACCGAAATTAACATAAGCTTCAAATACATATGTTAAACAGAGTAATCAGAATAGAGTAAAGAGATACAGAGAAAAGAGTAACCAGAGCAGAGAAAAAAGGCATAGGGAAAAGAGTAATATAACAAAGAGAATAGAAGAAAAGAGTGTAAAAATAAAGTGTTAAGCCTTGTGGCATGATATTCTATTTTATATTCAACTACTGCTTTTCTGTTGGCCCTGGAGGTCCTGTAGGCCCAAGTTTGCCTATAGTAAGTTGTTATTCCTGTAGGCCGAAGTTCACCTACGGTGAATATCAATTGTGTATCTCAGGGTGTTGCTCCTGTAGGCCGAAGTTTACCTACAGAGAGTTGTGATACCTGTAAGCCGAAGTTCACTTACAGGGGCGCTATTTCTGTAAGCCGAAGTTCACTTACAGAGGTGTTATTTCTGTAGGCCGAAGTTCACCTACAGAAAGTTGTTCTGTAATTAATGAACGTAACTAATAACCCCGACCCTACTAAGAACTCCCCAGTTCTTACCCCTTCTCTCTCCCCTCCCCCTTCAGATAGAAGCAGGAATACCCTTCCGTAATCTACTGATGACCATTTCGTAAAGAGGATTCCGCTCTAGGTATTCTTCTGAGTCTAGGGTGAATCTCGTTCTTTGTTTATATGTATATACTGTGATACCAGCCAATATCTTCACCCCGTTTGTACGTGAACTTTAACCTAAATCATGTATACGAGACTCCTGTTGTGTGGCTACTTCATGAGGTACCAGAGAGACGTCCTATGGCAATGTCTGATCGTGCAGAGGAGTAGCAGATGATGTTCTACCTTTTGATGACGTTCCACCTGACTTGAGTTTTGAAGACTTAGAACGTACTTTCCCTCGCTTTAGTAGTTTAGAGGGACTAGGTGAGTATAGAGTCTAGGCTAGCCTAGGTGCCAGCTTAGGGACCTCTTGAACAGGTCAGGACCTAGGATGTTGTATGTATATTTATGTATATAGTTATTATCTAGCTATATCTAGGGGTGTTCTAACTAAAAGTCTATACTCTAATAAATGCTAAATCACCGAATATTGTTGACTGCTTGTGATGTATTTATGTCTGGTTGTTTATAACTGTTTTATCTGTTATCAATTATGAATTGATTATGAACGATTTTGTCTATTAATCCAAATGTTTTCAAAAACAAAAAGACCCCGTAAATTAACTACGTTTTTAACAACGAATCAGGCTCATATGATAAATAATAGATAATAATTAGGAAGACAAATTGGTAGCGCTCAGTTTCTGGTATGATCTAGACATATTGAAAATTGGGTCGTTACAATGTCTGCGGCCTTCCATGCAAAGAGGTCGACATTATTCCTTAAGAATTGTATGAGGGACTCCTTTACGTCTCCTTTTAGGATTGTGCTGATATTGGTTGTTTTATCTGGGACATCTCCGATTTGGACTTTTTCTATTTTGCCTGCGGGTAGTGGGCGAAGTTCTTCCCGTCCTCGAACTCCCCCGAGTTCGATGGTGTGGATTTCTTCTCCTTTGCCTCTGAGGTTCAGACTTTCATTGTAACAACGGCGCGCTGTCTTCTGGTCTGCTTTTATCATAGCTATCCCTTCTGTGGTTGGGAACTTCCTGTTGATACTCGACCTCTTTTTCGAGTTGTTTTAGTTGATCCTGAAGTGCTTCCATGGCTCCCGTGTTTGGTGAGTTCTTGTCTTTGTTAGGTTGAGAAGTATCATCTAGTGTGACTTCCGCGTTCTTATGTGGCGTTCTGTGACTTCCGCGTTCTTATGTAGCGTTCTGTTCTCCAAATCAGAGTTGTGGTCATTGTCAAGGTTGTCCACCATGATAATGGGATGACTTCCAGGTTCCCTGGCAACGGTGCCAATGTTCCGTGGGTTACCTGAAACTGAAGGTCGATCTCGGATGAGATCTGCTGTGGTGGTCGGCGCTGATGTGCCGACTTGTGGGTGGTGGCCGGAGCTGTTGCGTATGACTTGTTGGGCTGAGGGTGCTGCTGATCCTTTGTCACCGGAGGGTGGGGGTACCTACAAGGGACTCTGATGGTAAGTTAGCAAGGGTATTAAGCAGGTTTTTAGTAGAATCAGAGTATGAGTTATACCTGGGTGCTCCAGTGTATTTATAATGTTTGAGAGTGATCTTTCCGGAGATAAGATAGTTATCTTATCTTATCTTATCTTTGAGTGAAGTCATCTTATCTTCAAGGGAACCGCCCTTATCTCTATAGGCTTGGGCTGCCTTTGGATTTGGGTCGTGTTCCTCTGTTTGGGCCCTTTTTGGGCTTTTCTGGTGATTTGGCCGAGCTCTTGGAGAAGAGGTCGGATAGTCCTGACTTGAAGAGGTCGGTCGGCTTGTTGTCGATCATCCCGGGTCAGACATCTCGACCCAGGATATGAACAGGTGCCATGCTCAAATATAAATAATGACTTCTGAGTTTCGGTTTCCAATACACCAAAGCTGTCTTTGTTGCCCTTTCCTCATCAGAAGAGTCACAATTCAGCCCTATTAGGGATATCGAAGTCTTTGGTTGACAAAAACTGGGACAACCCTTTCATCAATTCTGATTTCTAATTTCTAATTTTTATGAGTAAAGATACGCTTCCGCATTATGATATATTTTTGGTGATTCAATATGAATGATCTGAATTAATGAAATAATTTATTCCAACAAATGGTATCAGAGCCATCTATAATTTAATCATCGAAAATATTCAATTTTATTTTACTGAATCAATATATGAATTAATCGATGTATATATGTGTTCCTTACATTATGATATTGGATATACAGGAATATACATATATGTGTATTATGTGTGTGCGACTGTGCGTGTATATATATGAATTTGGTATTGTTCCACAATGCATATTATCGTCGCCATTTGAATCATCAAAAGCAAAAATACAACAACTAATTGAATCATCAGAAGCAAAAACACAACTAATTGAATCATCAAAAGTAAAAATACAACAAATGCAAATTTATCAAACCTACTCTAATATATTTGGTCATTATTTCTTACCACATTATTGATAATAGTAAAATGTAAATTTAAACCCTACGCAAGTTTAATATAATTTGAAGATGAAAACATGTAAAATTGATTCTTAAGTGGATTATATTTTCAGAAAATCTTTAACAACTACCATATGCATAAAAGGGAAAAGCTTTCTGTGTTAATTGTTAAGGACATCCTCTGAGCTTGAACATTGAATAATGAACAGTGAACAACAGAATAACAAGCAGAAGCAATTTTAGAAAATTAACAACAAATATATTAAATAATGAACAACAATCACAAACAATTTCAGTAAATCAACAACAAATAAATTAAACAATAAACAACAAACTGCATAAACAAATACAACAATCAACAACCATCAATAATTTCAAAAATACACTAAACAATGAACATAGAACAGAAATTATTCAAACAGAAGCAGAAATTCAAACAAAATTACACTGAATCTAGAACAGAAATTATTCAAACAAAAGCATAAATTCAAAAAAAAATAAAATTATTAACAATTACCAAAAATTCAAACAAAAATTCACTGAACATAGAAAAGAAATTATTCAAATTAATACCTGACTTGGAGCCTCCATATCTGGTGTTCGGCGTTGGGAGGTACTGGGAGGGGCTGGGAGGCAGGGCTAGGAGGCGCTGCTGGGAGGGGATGGAAGGGGTTGGGGTAATGGAATTTCTTGGCTGCGCTAGGTTAGGAGAATAGGAGTTAGTGAGTTAGGTCATGTTAGCTTATATGATGGTTGGTGGGTTGGGGGTTAATGGTTTTTTATGGTTTAGTTAACTGGTTCGGTTCGGTTCGATTAGAGTTTTCAGTGTCAGAATCGAAAATCGAACCGAACCGCATAAAAAACAACAAAATATGATTTTTTTTTCGATTTTTAGTTTATTCGGTTCTCGATTTTTTTGGTTCAATTAGTCAGTTTTGTTCGATCTGGTTCAGTTTTGATCACCCCTATAAGCTACTCTAAAATTACTTGCCCATAATAAGTCCAAATACAGAAATACTTAATTCCTAGCACCATATCAAACAAACAACTTTCGCAATCAATTCAAATAGTCAGAGAGGGAATATTTAGGGTTCAATAACCCAATAGTCTAGGACATTAAGTCCTTTTCACACTCGTACCTTGATATGAATATGATGCATGAATGGTGCATGCATTTTCTTTGGTGAAAGCATGAGCCTGTATGGAAAGGTAAGCGTCTTCTGTCTCTCTCAAAGTGAATTGTCAAAAACGCTTTCTTCGTGCGCAAGTTATACCATTGGGAAATTACTTTTAAAGCAGTTAACTGTAAAAGAATTAAGTCAAAAAACAAAGTAAAAGAATCATTTTCAACAAATCAAAATATAATAACTAATTTTGTGTGTTTGATTTAAATATGTTAAAGCAAGTTTATGTTAAAGAATTATTTTTGTTTAGATGATATAAAGTAAAATTAACTTTTATATATAATTATTGGGATCCAAATGCTTATGGTTTAATTGAGACTAAAACAATTAAAAATATTTTTCTAGCTTTGATAATGTACATGAATTGAGATAACTATTGAAATATCTTCATTTATCAAAGAAATTATTATAATATCTTAATTTATAAATTCTTTAACTAATTGTCTAAAAAACTTTTAATAGTTTTTCTTTCTAAAAATACTCGTGGTAAAAATCTTATTATTTAAGTTTTTAATATAGACAATTATTTTAATTGACGTAAAATTTTTAAAAATGAACATAAATATTTTGAACGGAAACAAAAAATATGTCGGAATTTAAAAAAAGAAAATCAAAAGTAGTTCCAAGAATGAAAATGAAAGGCATCTTCTCAATTCCCATATATACCTTCAGCGAAATTGGCTGAGTCAAAAAGCCTGTTTTGTGACATGAGTGAAAAACGGCAAACAAGATATTATACAGTCATGCCCAATTTCATTATGGGGTGTGCAAAAGTAAGTTTGGATTATGCAAACCACCAAATAAGCACGATCAATTTAACAAAGTTGCTGGCCTCCTAGACTTTTCCTTGTTTTTGAACCATTAAGTTGAAAAATTACTTCTAAATAAATCATTCAATTTGAAAGAATTCATTTGTATTTACATATGATACATCCAATGTATGTTTGAAAAAAATGATTTTATTGGGATAGAAAAGAGATACAACTAATATATATTATTGTAATGTTAGGATGAAACTGAGAAGATTAATGGAAGTGTAAGATTCAAAATTTGATCACCCAAATGAAAGCAACTTAAATTATTGTAACTGGCATCAATGATTGTCATTTTTGACTGGTTTCATGTACTCATAATGAGATCTTTTGTGTTCAATAAATTGGAGAATTAGTTCCCAAATTAGTTGAGATATTTTGGGCCCAAATAAATTGATAATTTTGTTATTGTGATTGTTCTTTAATTTTGTTCATTTTGAGAAAAACTGTCGAGTGGTGTTAATGGAAAAGCTTGGGGAAAAGCTTTCATGGTGTTAAGCATCAGAAATGTAGCTCCACATTGTTTTATGGATTGTCCGAGACCCTTTCTGTTCGATCCAATATGTTTTGCATAGTAAATAGATCAACTGTCCATGTTTTTCTTGGTGTAAGCCGATTCCAAAAACTGCTCTTTAATTTACATAATGTTTGTTAGAGCAAGGCCATTGGTGAACTGTTGTGGCTAAATTAGATTACGACCATAGATACATGCAATGCAATAGGTTTCAGTATTAGAATAGATACAGATATTCGGTACACCATATATAAAATATTTTATGTGAAAAATATGGTGAAAACTCAGGTGCAATCGACTTCACGTGAAGTTGATAGCTGAGAGCCGTTAGATGATAAAAATTTAGTCAAATCAATCAAATCATCTAACGGCTCTCAACTATCCACTTCACGTGAAGTCGACTGCACTTGAGTTTTCACCGAAAAATATACATATAACATTCTGATATGCAAATGAATTAGTATGTGGTACACTTGTATCAATATATGATACGATACCTAATTGGTGAATTTATGTAACTATAAGTAAGACTACTCAAATTTTTCATGTTCTGGTGTTTAATTTGGTATAGAGTGGGAAAGCTAAGAGATAGATTGAATCTGGATACCATGTTTCTCTAGAACATATGGTTAGCCAATGTTGCTTCCTTGGTTAATGTTTTTTGTTTTTATCTATTTGTTCTTCTTATAAGAAATTTGTTTCGAAAGAATACCTGAAACTAATGTGGTATGGATCTAGACATGAGGTCCAAACTTTTTGGAATAAAGGTTCTGACTTGTTCATCAGGGACATGAAGCTACCGATGTCTTTGGGTGAAAGATGGTGGAGAATACCTGCAAGAGACTCTAATTCTTAAGTTAGTAAGAGTCTAGTGCATATTTAAATGAATTAGAATTGACAAATACCTGACTTTGGTAGGATATTTATAAAGGTTTTCTTCCCTTATATCTTGAAAAGTTATTTCGCGTTGTAAGGGATGATGATCTGTAGCTAGTGTTTGAGATAATGGAGTGACAAACTTTTACTTACTACACAAGTTGAGTTGAGCATAGGTTACGGAATTCATGGCCTGATGAGGTTAGGTTGGTAGATCCTGAATCTAGGTATATTGGACCTACAAGCTTAATGAACTTTCTTAGAATGACTCAACCTTTACTAGGTCCTTGGTTCCAAGTTATATGGGTAAGGTATGAACAATGTCCCAACTAGAAGCCAGGCTCAAAAGAGGTCATGCTTCAAGCAAGTCGTAAGACAAATCTTTTATGGTCATTCTTTAATATAAGTTTGTACATTTTTGCAAAGAGGTCAAAATTTCGACGTGTTTTGCCACGTGGATAGCTGAAGTTCTCGACATGTTTTAATGATGGCATCATTCAACTGTTCGTGCATCTCTTCAGTAAATTTGGTAGCCGTGCACAACATTTAATTCAGTAAAAAGTTACTTTTTTGCCCCTAGTTGTGTATATATACATTTTCTCTTTCCACCTTTTCATCTTTCTTCTGTTTCCCCAATGTTTCACACTCTCGATTTAGACTCTCCAGTTTCTCTCTACACCTTTTGGCTTTCCAAGACTTCCTTAGCCATGCTATTCTGCACCATCTTCATTTCTTCGTTCTTCAAAGTTAGTGTTGTTGTATGTTTTCCACTTTGCATGTATGAATGTTGTTATTACTATGTTTTTCTCGTGTCTGTTGTATTTTTTCTTATAGGAAGACCATGCCCCATCATTTTATACTTTCCTTTATAGAAAATATTGTATCTTTTTATTCTTGGATTTTTTTCTCTCTTTTGATGTTTTTTTGGGCATGCCTATTTGGATTTCTAGGTTTCTGGAGATTTTTTGGTTTTTTACTTACAATTTTCTTTTTCTGGTTTCTTGTGTACTTGTTTCTGTGTTTGTTGCCTGATTTTTCTTTGCCTTCCAGTGGCATTATCGCCATTCATGGAAATAGCGCCACTGATATAATAGCCCTTTGCCAACCCAATCGTGTTGGTAGAGGTTATGGATTTGAGCTTTTGAAGGTGATCCAATGTGTTTGCATTATCCAACTTCTTTTAAATGTTTAGTTATTTTTTCTTTTATAAGTTTCTATTATCTCATGTCTCATTTTGTAGTTGCCATTATGCCTTCAAACATACCAGAGAGTGTAATATAGGTAGATTCAACCATGTTGAGTGCCATTTATGTGGTGGACATGAAAATGTTAGAGGAGTTCTGACTTACTCGGTCTTTTGTAGTTGCCATTATGAGTGTTTTTTTTACAAGATAGGAATTAAGATCCCTTTTTCCAAGTTCGAAATAGACGTTTTGTTTGCTTCTAAAGTAGCTTCTTCTCAGCCTCACCCTAATTCTTGGTCCTTCATGCGCATTTACTAAGTCGTATGCCAAATCCTTAGGCTTCCTATCTCTCTCCAAGCTTTCTGCTATTTTTTCTTACCTAACTAAACCATTTAGCTCAACTAAAAGATAACAATGGACTTCTTTCTAAGCTATAAAAGATCGGAAAGTTTTTTCAATATTCAAGAAATTCTTCCATGACTTCAAGAACTACTACTTTAAGCTCCAATCTAAGGGAGATTCCTGACCTTTCTGGCTGAATGATATGTCAGAGTACATATTTAATCTGTATTGGAATTCTGATCCTGAGTTTGTTCGTTATTACCTAGACAATTTGGATGAGAAAGAGGCTTTGATTGTAGAGATATTTTAAGAGTGTTAGAGACGATCTCCCAACTTTTCTGCCAAAACCTTATTTTAACTAGAATTTGCTTTTTCTTTTTAGAGAGAATGGTTAGCTTTTCAGCTGCATATAAGAGGTTAAAGGCTTCCAAAAAGAACATTACCCAGCGCCAAGCCTAGGAAGCCCAGTAGGCTCAATAGCTCAGCCCACCCTCAGATCCCTTACCGACTTCTTCCCTAGTTACTGAGATAGCATAGCCTGAGGTGCAAGCTCTGAAGGTTACCCTAAACCCCCTCCTGTTTGTAAGTTCCAGGAGTCTGAGAAGAAGCCCGAGTATCGGTGATCCAGGAAGAGAAAGACCCTAAGCGACAAATGCAGGAGAGTTTTTTATCCCGACTTTGATGCTCCGGGTTTTGTGGATGAATTTGTAATGCCTGAAACTGTTGTCAATGTCAATGATGTTGATTTAGAGAAGAACATGGAGACTTTGATAAAGAGTAGAATCCGCATTGTTGCTATATAAAAAAAAACCAAAAGAATCCCTAGTGCTGTGAAGGCTGAGATGTCCACCTTGAGAACTTAAGCTGAGACCTCTAGAAGGAGAAGAATCAACTTGAGGCAAAAAAAAATGCTCTCAAGACAAACAATGCCATGTGATGAACGGATTTTTGCTAGTAAGAATTCACAATAATATCTCGTTGAAAGTATAGTTTCTAAACCAACAATAATCCTTTCATACAAAAATTTGGTTGTCACTAAAGCAAACACAATAAAATTAATAACCGAAGTATTTAAACCTCGGGTCGTCTCTCAAGGAATTGCAGGAAGGTGTAGTTATTATTGGTTATGGAAAATTATCTTTTTGGGTTTTTTGAAATAAGGAACAAGGAAATAAAATGGCAAGAAAGTAAATGAATAACTAAGAAAACTCTTGGCAAGGTGTGAAAATTAGAAGTCATATCCTAGTTATCCTTATCAATTGTGATGAGAATTGTTCATTGCTCCCACTTAGTTAACCTCTAACAATGAAGGAAAATCAAGTGGACTAATCAATTTGATTCCTCAAATCCTAGTCAACTCCTAAGGAAAGACTAGCTTTAGAGGGATCCAAATCAACCAGCAACTTTCAATTATCGATCAACAAAGGAGTTTGATAACTCAAGAGTCTCCAATCACTCAACCAAAGCCAAGAATATAAAAATCTAACTTAAAACCCTCCCAAGCATTTTATCAAACACTTGGAAGGCTGATGCCAGGGCATTTTGGCCAGTTTCACTGACCATTTCTTTACTGTTTTTAAGGTAGTTTCATGCATTTTCTTAGAAAATAAGCTAGTTTTGGGTAGATATTCACTTACATCTTGATTCAAGCATACATTGTGCACTTTACATGATTTCATGAGAATTTTTCATGAATTATATGACAAATTGGATGATGCATGACTCATGACTTGGACTAGAACTTTGATGCACTTTGTTGCTTAATTTCAGGACAAAGGAAGCAAAGAAGAACCACGTTAGCAGTCACGTTAGTCCCACTAATGTGACCTCTAACGTGGAATGGGTGCTAACCTGCAAAGTTAATGAGAAAGGTAATCGCCAATAACGCCCTCGAAGCCATCATAAGCCCACGTTAAGAGTCACGTTAACTAAGTTAACGTGAACTCTAACGTGGAAGAAGACAACAAGGCCAACGTTAGTGACACTCTCCTTTGTCACTAACGTTGGACCAAGCTCATAATTGGCCATGTTAGTTGCCACGTTAACTTAGTTAACGTGGACTCTAACATTAAAAAGCAAAAGAGAAGCCAACGTTAGTGACATTCACCTTTGTAACTAACGTTGGCCAAGCCTCCATAAACTACGTTAACTCCCACGTTAACTTAGTTAACGTGGAAACTAACGTGGAAAGAGCAATTGATAGCCAACGTTAGTGACACTTACCTTTGTCATTAACGTTGGGGTGAACCACCAAGAGCCACCATGAGCAACGTTAACTCCCACATTAACTTAGTTAACGTGGAAGCTAACGTGGATAAAGAGATGATGAGCCAACGTTAGTGACGCTCACCTTTGTCACTAACGTTGGGGATGGCTAGCATTACTATGTTAGAAGCCATGTTAACCTAGTTAACGTAGACTCTAACATGGGAAAGGGGCACATTGGAACGTTAGTGACAAAGGTAAGTGTCACTAACGTTCTTGAAAAATTGGCACTGCTACGTTAGAAGCCACGTTAACCTAGTTAACGTGGACTCTAACGTAGGGACAAGGGAGGACTCTCCACGTTATTGGGAAAAGTAAGTCCCAATAACGTGTGCGAAGGACCAAGAGCCAACGTTAGTGGTCACGTTAGTGCCACTAACGTTGAAGTCAACTTGATCATATTTGGGTTAGGAATGTTAGTGAAAAAGGTGATTGTCACTAACGTTCTCGAACCCACACTTTCACTTAACGTTGACACCACTAACGTCTTGAGTCAAAGTCCCTGCCTACTTCACCTTTTCTCTCTGCAAGCAAAGCTAAGCCTGATGAAAAGGATAACTGCTTCAAACTCAAGATTCAGAGGCCCATACCCAAGACTTGAAGAGCCAACTAGAAGATGAGAAGAGTAGTATATATAGGAGTAGCTTTGAATTAGTTATTGATCAAGATTTGAGAGATTGAATTACCAAGAAATTGGAATTCGATCACTTAAGATTGCCAAGGAGATCAACGAATGCATTGATTGAGAAAGAGATGAAAATGAACTTAATCCAGAGAATGCAACATCTCCTGAGCCCAATGAACTCCCCATTTCTGATCTTACCCATTCTCTTTAATTTCTGCCATTTACTTTTATGAGCAATTACTCCATTCCCATTTAAGATTCTGCAATTTACTTTCCGCCATTTACATTCATCTCTTTATTTCTAGCATTTACTGTTTCTGCTATTTACTTTCCCGCCATTTAATTTTTTGCAAATCTCAAATCAAATTCTGATTCGCTCAACTAGAACATTCCTCTAATTAAAGTTGCTTGATCAATCAATCACTGTGGGATTCGACCTCACTCTATTGTGAGTTTTTACTTGACGACAAATTCGGTACACTTGCCGAAGAAAATTTGTTGAGAGACAAGTTTTGTGCGTATCAAGTTTATGGTGCCATTGCCGGGGATTGATTTTGAATCAACAATGATTAAATTGGAAGATAACTAGATTGAGCATTTTTCTTTTGTTTGATTTAAATTTCTGTTGAGTTAATTCGCTTTCAGTTTTAGTTAATTTCTTCCCTTCCCCCTACTTTTTTGTTTATTTTTTTTAGTTATTTACAATTCAGTTCACTAGCCCACTAACTGTTTGATATATTACATCACTCACACTAACAGTAATTCTAACAGAATACTCGAACCAAGTAGCAGCAATCACCACCTCATCAACAACCCAAGAGGGAGTGAATGCAGAGGCAGAGAGTGAGCAGGAGCAAGCCAACTACATTGGGAATTCACCTAGAAAAAATCATGACCCATACTCCAAGACCTACAACCCTGGTTGGAGGAATCACCCAAACTTTGGGTGGGGGAATCAACAAGATCAAAGCCAAGATCAGAGACGTCACAACCCCAACAACAATGCATCTCACCAACAATTCACACAGAGAACATATCAACACCACCATAACAACACCTCTCCACATCCATATCAAAACCAAAATAACACTCCTCATCCTTCTACCTCCAATCCCAACCTACCATCATCTGATGACAGACTCTCAAGGATTGAGAACCTGCTTGAAGGCATATGCAAAGAGATTCAAGACAACAAGGTGTTCAAGGAGAAAGTGTGAGCAAATTTTAAGAACCAGGGAGACACCATCAAGAGGTTGGAATCTCAAGTGGGGTATCTCTCTGAGCAGATTCCCAAACCTACAGATGGATTCTCAAGTGACACAGAGAAAAATCCGAGAGGTGAAACAAAGAAAGTAAGATGGGAAGATTGCAAGATGGTCACTATAAGTGGTAAGGAGACTGAAGACAAGCCAAACAAGCCGTCAGAATAACCTGGAGATACCTCAGCAGAGAAGAAGGAAAAAGATCACCAAGAACCAAAAATCTCACAACAGGAGCTGCTGAGACTCTATGCACCCTTTCCCCAACTAGTCAATGGTGCTGTGGAGAAGAGAATATACTCAAAATTTCTTGACTTGTTTGCATCTCTGCATGTAAACATACCATTCATCAAGACCATCCAACAAATGCCTGCATACATCAAGTATATGAAGGAACTGCTTCCCAGAAAAAGCTCACTCAAGGGAGGCCAAACTATAGTAATGAACAAGGAGTGCGGCGCCCTCATTCAACCAGAGTTGCCTACAAAAAGAAAGGACCCAGGGAGTTTCTACATTCCTTGTGCCATCGGAGAAACCATGTTTGATAAGGGACTCTGCGATTTGGGAGCAAGCATCAACTTAATGCCCTTATCCCTTATGAAGAGGCTGCAGATCAATGAGATAATGCCCACAGATGTAGTCATCAGGCTGGCTGATAAAACTTAAAAACAAGCAATAGGAGTGGTGGAAAATGTGTTAGTAAAGGTTGGGAAATACTTCCTCCCAACAAACTTTGTCATATTGGACATGGAAGAGAGTCACACTCACCCAATCATATTGGGAAGACCATTCCTAGCTACAGCCAGAGCACTCATAGATGTAGAGCGAGGGGAGCTACTTTTGAGGATCCATGATGAACAACTCAGCTTTAATGTCTTCAAACTCTCACAAGAAACAGATCAAGAGAACAAGGAACCAAGGAAGAATCACAGTGAGATACTGAAGGAAGAAACAAGCACTGAAGCACAACCAGCACATCTGGAAACTCCCTTGATTGATGAACAAGGTAAACAGCAATTGCCACAGCTCAAAGAAAATCAGGAGGAACCCAAACCACCAGAATCATATGAGACCAGTAACCATATTTTTTTTCATCACAGTGCTACAAACTAAGTTTGGTGTCACCCAAGGTGCCACCAATGTGCATATAAGGATACACAGTTAGTTAGTTAGTTAGTTGGTGTTCATGAATAGACAATCTAGTTCGTTTTCTTTATTATTCTAGCCATAAAGTTTAATTTCTCAATGATATTAATTTTTCTTATTTTTATAGGAAAAGGGAAAGGAGCATTGAAGGGGATTGATTGGACAATTAAATGAGGAAGGTTCGGACACCACAAGAGGAGCGTACTACACACGTGCATCAAGGAGGGATGCATTGGAAAATGTTGCCATGCAACATTGAAAAGAATGAGACCCTTGAAGACCGAACCAAGCCCCCTCATAAAGACGATGATCCTTGTGCCCATCCCCTGCAAAACCCCATCCGTCCATCCAACAACCACCACATCAATCCATACCCTTCATTCCCTCATCATTTCCCTATATAAGTGAGTCCTAGTCCGTACTTTCCCTTCACACTCAAACCCCCATTCTCCACACTTCACACTTTCGGCATCCAAATCACACCTTGTCCTAACCAACCAAATTCCTCATCTATCCGTACCTTCCACTCTCTTCACACAGTAACTCAAATTCATGGCAGTATCAAGCTCCAAGAGGCAAAAGAGGAAGGAACCAGTGGAGAGCATTTCTTTCGACGAGAAGAGATTCAAAACTGTGTTCCATGAACTCGAATTCGAATGGATAAAGCTCAAGAAGATACTGCCTGAGTTAACATTCTAAATTGACGAGGATGAGTGCCCACAGATTCGAGAGAAGATTGAACAAAGGGGTTGGCAAAGACTTACAAACCCGGAAGGGAAGATTAATTCAAACCTCATCAAAGAGTTCTATGCAAATGTGGTCAGAGAAGACAAAACCATGGCTCCCACCTTCAAAAGTTATGTAAGAGGGAGAGAGGTGGACTTTAGCCCCAATGCTATAACAAGGACTCTTCAGTTGAAATCACCACATTTTGATGAGCTTGGTTATCAAGCAAGAGTAAGTAAGAGCCCTGATGATGATGAACTCGAACAAATCGTGAATGACATATGTGTTATAACAGCTGACTGGGAGAGGTATGCGGATCGGAGACCCCGATTCATCAAGAGAAGAGACCTCAGCCCAGAAGCCAAGGGATGGTTCGAACTCGTGAGGAGGTCTATCCTCCCAGCCGCAAACAATTCTGAGGTCAACGTCACTCGAGCTACTATGGTACATTGCCTAGTACGGGGTGGAGATATCAACGTGCATGAACTGATAGCTGAAGGAATTTAAGAGTCAGCTGAGAAGATTGATTCGGGTGCCAGGCTTTGGTACCCCAGCACCATCCTCAAACAGTGCACGAAGGCCAGGGTTGTCTTCGAGGATAGCAACCCAGATTGGTTAAATCCTGGGAGGCTAATTACCTTTCAGCGTCTAACTTATACGATGCCTGCTCAGCAACAAAGAAGGCCTCAAATAGGGAAATGAAAACCAAAAGAAGGATCTCACCAAGAAGAGTCTCATCAGGAAGAATATCAACAAGAAGAACATCATGACCCAACCAACTTGAATATGAATCACCTTCTAAGAGCCATTGAAGATTTGGGGATGAGACATATGGAAGGACAAGAACAAATACTACGCCTTCAGTCCAACTGGATGAGCCAACAAGAGGAGTGGCAGAAACAACAAATGGAGCAGCAACAGGAACACTACTCCCAACTCACTCAAGCCATCCACCAAGTTACTGAGAGGCAAGAACGTCAAGATAAGCACTTGCAAGAACTCAACCAGCGGCAAATAGCTCAGATGAAAGCATTCAATGAGTTCAATGTACTTAACGAAGGCCGGCAACTACATAGGGAGGAGTTCAACGTAAACACTCAAGCCAAGTTGAACTACATGTCTAGTCATATGCATCATCTACACTATGCTATCCCCACATATGATGAGGTCCAAAAATATTTTGTAGAACAAGAAGAAAGGAAGGTGAAACAGCAGAAGGAAACACTAAAGAAGAAGATGGAAGATGGTGGTTTCTTGAAGAAGTTGATTGGAAAAAGCAAAGGGAGTGGGAGTACGAGCACTCAAGAGGGACACAAAGAGGACAAACAAGGAGGGGAGCATGGGCATCCACATGAGTAAAAGGTGGTGGAGTTCCTTCTTTGGTCCATATTTTTTTTTCTATGCTTTAAATAAGGAAGATCTTGTATGAAATAGAACATGCTTCCATGTTAGTTTGAACCTTTTTAAATTCTGTCTTTTAAACTTTTTGTTGAGTAGGGCTATGTTTTCTAGTCTGAATGTCATTACTGCATCATTTCCTTACTTAATTGTATGCTTGTCCTTTTAAATCTAACGAAAAGAGAATGAGTGTTTTATAAAAGACCAGAGTGGAGTTCATACTATGGAGTAAGTTCCTGAGTTTGTGGTGTGGTCATAAGTTAGCTAAGTTGGTTCAACCACAAGGTGGGAAGACAACTATCTGTCATGAATCATATGCTTGAACACACCCCATGAGACTAGCTAAATAACAAGATCCTAATAAGAAAAAGGGAAAGAACAATCAAAGTTGAAGAATAAAAGAAAAATAGCAAGAAAAGAGGCTAGGCACCAAGGGTTTAAGTCTTGAGGGATGTGTTTGTGGTGTTCCTGTACCAAGGATCTGCTTGGATTACTAAGCTCTTAGGGGTGCTTTATCACCTGGTAACTTGGGTTAACTAACCCGGGATTATCAGCTGAAAGTCCACTATCAAGAGCAATCTTTGCTACAGAACATTTAGTAACCCAAAGAGGTGCTGGACACCAAGACCTCAAGGAAAGAAAATAAACAAACCATGTGCCTGTGGTATGTATGTATGGGGGAGTGACTTGAGGAAGTAAGTCCTTAGGAGTGCTTCAAAACCTAGCACCTTGAACCAACTGGTTCGGGAGTGTTGGCTGAAAGCTTATTCTAAAGAGTTGCCCCCTTACAGAGCATTTCGAAGAATTGGCACTGCTACGTTAGAAGCCAACGTGGACTCTAACGTAGGGACAAGGGAGGACTCTCCACGTTATTGGGAAAGGTAAGTCCCAATAACGTGTGCGAAGGACCAAGAGGCAACGTTAGTGGTCACATTAGTGCCACTAACGTTGAAGTCAACGTGATCATATTTCGGTTAGGAACGTTAGTGAAAAAGGTGATTGTCACTAACGTTCTCGAACTCACACTCTATATAACTCTAAAATCATGCCTAGCTACCCAAAATTCCCACTTTTGCATCACATACTCATGTATTAGATTTTTCTTTAGTTTCACCACATATGCATTGATCTTTTATTAAACTTAGCATTGGGGTAATTTTGTCCCCTTATTTATCTATTTACTTATATTACAATTCGTAAATATTTTTTTTTTATGAAATTGAAAGCAAACATAACACATCAATGCACATGGGTTTTTAATTTTTTCAGGTCTCACATGAGTAGGTACACAAATTTCCAATATTCAGATAAAGTAAAAACATAACACATTCCCATTAACCCAGATTCTTACAGTTTCTCACACTTAATTAACACATTATCTTAAGCTAACCAAAGATTCAAATAAGGTAATTAATTATTTTTCTACTTAAGGCTAGTGATGTGGTAAAATATAGAACAAAGGAGGATTAAAAGGCTCAAAGTGGCAAACAAGGTTGATTGAAATGGTAGGCTATTTGGGATAAGTGAGCTAATAACAAATGATGGCCTCAATCATATGTACGCATGTAAATACACTAAATAATGGACATATAGAATGGAACAAAGTAAAGATTGCAATCATAGATAAGAAAACACACAAGAATAAAATATTATGGTATATATATATATGCTAAATGAAATGTTGTGATTATGAAAAGTTAAAAATTTCTAGTTTTACTCCCTATTTTCACTTAAACCAAATTCTCATATGCTAAAGGGGTAGACTAAGCTCAATAATCTATGGTTTTTCCACATCACAACTACTAAACTAAAAGTGCAATTTAAGCTAAATATCTAAGATATGTACAACCCAAAGTGCAAAATGCAACAAAGTAAAAATAAACAAGAGTACAATAAAATAGAAATGTACAAGTACTAAAAGAAAAATAAAATAAAAGAAAATAAAGCAAAATACAAAATAAAGCAAAAATAGGATAAAAAGTCTAAAATAGTTCACCAAAATAAAATCTGTCGGAGACGGCAACCTCCCCACACTTAAAGATTGCACCGTCCTCGGCGTATGCTAAGATGTGCAAGTGAACGGGTGGCTTCAACTGACGCTTTTTCTCCAAAGATTATGCATATGGACTTGTCTGTTGCCCCATATAGAAGTTCTTCCTTTCCCTTCTCGTTGACCATCTTGAAAGAAAATGAAAAGGAAGAAAAGTAACCCGGAAACAAAGATAAGAAACAAATACAGTATGGGTGGGTTAATGCCAAATAATGAGGGTCTCAATTACATGGTAGTTACAACATGCAAATGAGAAAAAAGTAGAAGCAAATGGCATATGAATAGTGCAAAATTTGCAACAATGCGGAAGAGATAGTAGGTAATGAAAGACAATATAAATTCATGTCAATGCAAAAAGAACATAGGTATCATAAAAGATTGGCATTGACGGATAAATAATATCATCCAACAGTGTAAAACAAGTCACTAAGCACCAAAATAATATCAGAAAAGATACAACAGTTGAATAAGAACATTTAACACCAAAGTAGAAATAATAAACTTAGAAAAGAAAATAAAAATATGCACAAAATTAAAATGCAATGAATGAAAGTATGCAAATACAATAAGTAAATAAGAATGAAAGAGAATGAGGATGAGAGGTGATGAAGAAGAAGAAGGGAAGAAAGGAGGAAGAAAGAAGGAGAAAGGATAGAAGAAAGAAGTGAGAATTTAAAAACAGGGGGCGACGCGTGCGCCTTCATCACGGGTACACGTGAAAACTGAGTTGGCCATTCGACGCATAAGCGTCGCCTACGCGTACGCGTGGGTGGTCTGGAAGCAAAGGGATGCGCACGCGTCAGGAACGCATACGCGTGGATGATTTTATGCCTCTAGCACAGTTCCAGCGTGGGGGCAGCACAACTCTCGGGTTAGCATGCTTATTACGATTATTTTCCTACTCACACGTGCGCGTGCTTGACACGTACGTGTGGAATTCCCATGTTGCAGGTGACGCGCACGCGTCTTAGACGCATACGCATGGGTCAAATTATGCTTTTTGCACACCAGCTGCCCAATTCCATCACAACTTTCTGTTCGTTAGATGGGAGAGCAAAATTTGGAATCGACGCCCACGCGTGGCCTGCGCGCACGCGTGGGTTGTCCTTTTTTTAATGCAGAATGTAGATGATTATGCAGAAATTATGAATGAATACTTGTGAAAAGAAACAAAATAAAATAAAACTGAGAATAAAAATGAAACATCATTGGTACACAGAATCGTGATCTCAACACTTCTTCACAACTCCGCGTAACTGACCAGCAAGTGCACTGGGTCATCCAAGTAATAAACCTTACGTGAGTAAGGGTCGATCCCACGAAGATTGTCAGCTTGAAGCAAGCTATGGTCATCTTGTAAATCTCATTCAGGCGGATTCAAATGGTTATGAGGTTTTGATAATTAAAAGATAAATAAAACAGAAAATAAGATAAAGTTACTTATGTAATTCATTGGTGGGTATTTCAGATAAGCGTATGGAGATTCTTTGTTGCTTCTAAATCTCTGCTTTCCTATTGCCTTCTTCCAACCATGCGTTACTTCCTTCCATGGCAAGATGTAAGATCCTCTCAGCGAAAATGGTCCTCTACGGTTTCTGCACGGCTAATCAACTGTCGAATTTCTCGTCTCGGATGAAAAATACCAGGTACAGCTGCCGCATGGCTAATCATCTGTCGGTTCCCGCTAGCGTCAGAATAGAATCCATTGATCCTTTTGCATACTGTCACTTGCGCCCAACATTCGTAGGTTTGAAGCTCGTCACAGTCATTCCTTCCCGGATCCTACTCGGAATACCACAGACAAGGTTTAGACTTTCTGGATCCCAGGAATGGCTGCCAATAATTCTAGCCTATACCACGGAGATACTAATCTCACGGACTCGGTCCGTGTATTAGATATCCAAGAGAATATACTCTGGCTGTCGTCCAATGACTACGTTGAACATCATGTAGACCGCTTTGTGGTTGTCAGGCACGCGATCTTGGCTAAGCGAGTAACGAAGATTGGGTGATTGTCACGGGTCACCCCTTCATTCTGACTTAACTGAATTAAGTACGAGAGTATATCTTGGAGAAGAAGTAGGTGTGAATTGAATAGAAAACAGTAGTAATTGCATTAATTCATGAAGAACAACAGAGCTCTACACCTTAATCTATGGGGTGTAGAAACTCCACCGTAGAAAATACATAAGTGAAAGAAGTCTAGGCATGGCTATAAGGCCAGCATCCAAACGTACATTAAAGTGAAAAACTGGTCAAATACGTAAAATAAATCTCTAAAAGTGGTTTTTTTATACTAAACTAGTAACCTAGGGTTACAGAAAATGAGTAACTCAATGCAGATAGTGCAGAAATCCACTTTCAGGGCCCACTTGGTGTGTGCTTGGGCTAAGCATTGAAGCATTTTCGTGCTTAGGCTGTTCCTGGAGTTAAACGCCAGCTTTGGTGCTAGTTTGGGCGTTTAACTCCAATTCTGGTGCCAGTTTGGGCGTTTTACGCCAAGATGTTTTAGGCTGGCTTTGGACGCCAGTTTGGGCCATCAAATCTCAGACAAAGTATGGACTATTATATATTTCTAGAAATCCCAGGATGTCTACTTTCCAACGCAATTGAGAGAGCGCCAATTAGGCTTGTGTAGCTCCAGAAAATTCATTTCGAGTGCAGCAGGGTCAGAATCCAACAGCATCTGCAGTCCTTTTTCAGCCTCTGAATCAGATTTTTGCTCAGGTCCCTCAATTCCAGCCAGAAAATACCTGAAATCATAGAAAAACACACAAACTCATAGTAAAGTCCAAAAATGTGATTTTTGAATAAAAACTAATAAAAATATAATAAAAATTAATTAAAACATACTAAAAACTATGCAAAAACAATGCCAAAAGGGTATAAATTATCCGCTCATCACAACACCAAACTTAAATTGTTGCTTGTCCCCAAGCAACTAAAAACAAAATAGGATAAAAAGAAGAGAAAATACAATAAATTCCAAACTTATCAATGAAGATTAGCTTCAATTAGATGAGCGGGACTTCTAGCCTTTTTGCTTCTGAACAGTTTTGGCATCTCACTTTATCCTTTGAAGTTCAGAATGATTGGCATCTATAGGAACTCAGAATTCAGATAGTGTTATTGATTTTCTTAGTTTAGTATGTTGATTCTTGAACACAGCTACTTTATGAGTCTTGGCCGTGACCCTAAGCATTTTGTTTTCCAATATTACCACCGGATACATAAATGCCACAGACACATAACTGGGTGAACTTTTTCATATTGTGACTCAGTTTTGCTAGAGTCCCCAGTTAGAGGTGCCCAGAGCTCTTAAGCACACTCTTTTTGTGTTGGACCACGACTTTAACCGCTCAGTCTCAAGCTTTTCACTTGACACCTTCACGCCACAAGCACATGTTAGGGACAGCTTGATTTAGCCGCTTAGGCCAGGATTTTATTCCTTTGGGCCCTCCTATCCATTAATGCAAAAAGCCTTTGATCCTTTTTACCCTTGCCTTTTGGTTTAAAGGGCTATTAGCTTTTTCTGCTTGCTTTTTCTTTTTCTTTCTATTTCTCTTTTTTTTTTTTGCCACTTTTTTTTTTCTACAAGCTTTTGTGTTCAGTGCTTTTTCTTGCTTCAAGAATCAATTTTATGATTTTTCAGATTATCAATAACATTTCTCCTTTTTCATTATTCTTTCAAGAGCCAACAATTTTAACATTCATAAACAACAAATTCAAAAATATGCACTGTTTAAACATTCATTCAGAAAACAAAAAGTATTGCCACCACATCAAAATAATTAAACTAATTTCAAGATAGAATTTGAAAATATGCATTTCTAGTTTTTTTGCAATTTAAAACATTTTTCATTTAAGAAAGGTAATAGATTCATAGGACATTCATAGCTTTAAGACATAGACACTAGACACTAATGATCATGTAATAAAGACACAAACATAGACAAAACATAAAGCATAATTTTCGAAAAACAGAAAAAATAAGAACAAGGAAATTAAAGAACGGGTCCACCTTTGTGATGGTAGCTAGTTCTTCCTCTTGAAGATATTATGGAGTGCTTGAGCTCCTCTATGTCTCTTCCTTGCCTTTGTTGCTCCTCCCTCATGGCTCTTTGGTCTTCTCTAATTTCATGGAGGAGGATGGAATACTCTTGGTGCTCCATCCTTAGTTGTCCCATGTTGGAACTCAATTCTCCTAAGGAGGTGTTGATTTGCTCCCAATAGTTTTGTGGAGGAAAGTGCATCCCTTGAGGCATCTCAGGGATTTCATGATGAGGAATTTCCTCATGCTCTTGTTGAGGTGCATGAGTGGGCTCTCTTGTTTCCTCCATCCTCTTCTTAGTGATGGTCTTGTCCTCTTCAATGAGGAAGTCTTCCTCTATGACAATTCCAGCTAAATTGCATAGGGTACAGATGAGATGATGGAAGGCTAACCTTGCCAAAGTGGAGGGCTTGTCTGCCACCTTGTAGAGTTCTAGGGATATGATCTCATGAACTTCTACTTCCTCTCCAATCATAATGCTATGGACCATGATAGCCCGGTCTATTGTAACTTCAGACCGGTTGCTAATAGGAATGATAGAGCATTGGATGAACTCCAACCATCCCCTAGCCACGGGCTTGAGGTCAAGCCTTCTTAGTTGAACCGGCTTGCCTCTTGAGTCTCTCTTCCATTGAGCTCCTTCCACACAAATTTCCCTAAGGACTTGGTCTAACCTTTTATCAAAGTTGACCATTCTAGTGAAAGGATGAGGATCTCCTCTCATCATTGGCAAATTGAATGCCAACCTCACATTTTCCAGACTAAAATCCAAGTAATTCCCCTGAACCATTGTGAGCCAATTCTTTGAGTTCGGGTTCACACCTTGGTCATGGTTCCTAGTGATCCATGCATTAGCATAGAACTCTTGAACCATTAAGATTCCAACTTGTTGAATGGGGTTGGTGAGAGTTTTCCAACCTCTTCTTTGAATCTCATATCGGATCTCCGGATATTCACTCTTTTTGAGCTTGAAGGGGACCTCAGGGATCACCTTTTTCTTGGCCACAACTTCACAAAAGTGGTCTTGATAGACCTTTGAGATGAATCTCTCCATCTCCCATGACTCGAAGGTGGAAGCAATTGCCTTCGCTTTCCTCTTTCTAGAGATTTCTCTGGCCTTAGGTGCCATTGATGGTTTTGGAAAAACAAAAATCAAGGCTTTTTCCACACCAAACTTAAAAGGTTTGCTCGTCCTCGAGCAAAAGAAGAAAGAAAAGAGTAGAAGAAGAAGAAATGGAGGAGATGGAAGGAGGTGAGTGGTTCGGCCAAGGGGGAAGAAGTGTTTGTGATGTGTGAAAGTTGAGGTAGTGAGGAGGGTTATTTATATGGTAGGAGGAAGAGGGGATCCGTGTGAAAATGGGTGGGTTTGGGAGGGAAATGGTTTGAAATTGAATGGTGAGGTAAGTGGGGTTTATGATGGATGGATGTGAGTGGTGAAGAGGATATGGGGAAGAGTTAATGATGGGATTGGTCAAGGGTATTTGGGGAAGAGTGTTATGGAAAGGTGTGAAGAGGAGAGAAGAAGAGGTGGGGTAGGTGAGGATCCTGTGGGGTCTACAGATCCTGAGGTGTCAAGGAATTCTGCTCCCTGCACCAATCTGGCGTTTAAACGCCCACTGTGTGCCAATCCTGGCGTTAAACGCCAGTCTGCTGCCCATTTCTGACGTTTAACACCAGCCAGATGCCAGACAGCCCTTTCTAGCGTTAAACGCCCAGAGTGCTACCCATTCTGGTGTTTAACGCCCAGAATGCTGCCAGGCTGGGTGTTAAACGCCCATTCTGCTATCCTTACTGGCGTTTAAACGCCAGTAAGCCTGTCCTCCAGGGTGTGCTGTTTTTGATTTTTCATTTGTTTTTGTGACTTCACATGATCATCAACCTAAAGAAAACATAAAATAACAATGAAAAATAAATAACTATAATTAAATAATATTGGGTTGCCTCCCAACAAGCGCTTCTTTAATGTCAATAGCTTGACAGTGAGCTCTTAGAAAGCTTCACAGAGACTCAGAGCTTGATGTTGGCCTCCCAACACAAAACTTAGAAGTTGAGTGTGGGGGCTTTGTTTGACTTTGTATTGAGAGAAGCTTTTCATGCTTCCTCTCCATGGTTACAGAAGAAGATCCTTGAGCCTTAAACACAAGGTAGTCCTCCTTCAATTGAAGGACTAACTCTCCTCTATCCACATCAAACACAGCTCTTGCTGTGGCTAGGAAGGGTCTTCCAAGGATAATGGATTCATCATCATTCTTCCCAGTGTCTAGGATTATGAAATCAGCAGGGATGTAAAACCCTTCAACCTTCACTAAGACATCCTCTACAAGTCCATAAGCTTGTTTCCTTGAATTGTCAGCCATCTCTAGTGAGATTCTTGTAGCTTGTATCTCAAAGATCCTTAGTTTCTCCATTACAGAGAATGGCATGAGGTTTATACTTGACCCAAGGTCACACAGAGCCTTCTTAAAGGTCATGGTGCCTATGGTACAAAGTATTAAGAACTTTTCGAGATCCTGTTTCTTCTGAGGTAATTTCAGTTGAACTAGATCATTCAGTTCCTTGATGATCAAAGGAGGTTCATCCTTCCAAGTCTCATTACCAAATAACTTGGCATTCAGCTTCATAATTGCAACCAGATACTGAGCAACTTGCTCTTCAATAATATCTTCATCCTCTTCAGAGGAAGAATATTCATCAGAGCTCATGAATGGCAACAGTAAATTCAGTGGAATCTCTATGGTCTCTGTATGAGCCTCAGATTCCTTTGGTTCCTCAATGGGGAATTCCTTAGTGGCCAGTGGACGTCCATTGAGGTCTTCCTCATTGGAAATCACTACATTTTCTTCCTCTCCAGGTTCGGCCATGTTGGTTATAGTTATGGCCTTCCACTCTCTTTTTGGATTCTCTTCTGTATTGCTTGGGAGAGTACTTGGAGGAAGTTCAGTAACTCTTTTACTCAGTTGACCCACTTGTACCTCCAAATTTCTAATGGAGGACCTTGTTTCAGTCATGAAACTGAGAGTTGTCTTAGATAGATCAGAGAATATGGTTGCTAAGTCAGAGTGGCTTTGCTTAGAATTCTCTGTCTGTTCCTCAGAAGATTATAGGAAAGGCTTGCTATTGCCAAACCTATTTCTTCCACCTTTATTATTGAAGCCTTGATTAGTCTTCTGTTGATCCTTCCATGAGAAATTTGGATGATTCCTCCATGAAGGATTATAGGTGTTTTCATAGGATTCTCCCATGTAATTCACCTATTCCATTGCAGGATTCTCAGGGTCATAAGCTTCTCCTTCAGGGGAGGCTTCTATAGTACTGCCTAATGTAGCTTGCATTTCAGTCAGACTCTGAGAAATCATATTGACTTGCTGAGTCAATATTTTGTTCTAAGCCAATATTGCATTCAGAGTATCAATCTCAAGAACTCCTTTCTTCTGAGTTGTCCCATTATTCACAGGATTTCTTTCAGAAGTATACATGAACTGGTTATTTGCAACCATCTCAATGAATTCTTGGGCTTCTGCAGGCGTCTTCTTCAGATGAAGAGATCCTCCATCAGAGTGGTCCAATGACATCTTGGACAATTCAGACAGACCATCATAGAATATACATATGATGCTCCATTCTGAAAACATGTCAGAATGACACCTTCTGATCAATTGCTTGTATCTTTCCCAAGCTTCATAGAGGGATTCACCTTCCTTCTGTCTGAAGGTTTGGACTTCCACTCTAAGCTTGCTCAACTTTTGAGGTGGAAAAAATTTGGCCAAGAAAGCATTGACCAACTTTTCCCAAGAGTTCAAGCTATCTTTAGGTTGTGAGTCCAACCATGTCCTAGCTCTGTCTCTTACAGAAAAGGGGAAAAGCATAAGTCTGTAGACCTCAGGATTAACCCCATTGGTCTTAACAGTGTCACAGATTTGCAAGAATTTAGCTAAAAACTGATGAGGATCTCCAATGGAAGTCCATGAAACTTGCAATTCTATTGCATTAGAGAAACTAATTGAGGCTTAACCTCAAAGTTGTTTGCTCCAATTGCAGGAATTGACATGCTTCTTCTATAGAAGTCAGAAATGGGTGCAGTAAAGTCACCAAGCATCTTCCTTGCATCTCCACCATTGTTGTTATTTTCGGCTGCCATAACTACTTCTTTTTCGAAAATTTCTGTTAGGTCCTCTCCAGAGTGTTGTGTTTTAGCTTCTCTTAGCTTCCTCTTCAGAGTCGTTTCAAGTTCAGGATCAGCTTCAACAAGAATGTTCTTATCCTTGTTCCTGCTCATATGAAAAAGAAGAGAACAGGAAAGAAGAGAAATCCTCTATGTCACAGTATAGAGATTCCTTTATGTGAGTAGAAGAATAGAAGAAATAGAATGAAGAAGGGAGAAGAAGAATTTGAACACAAAGAGAGGGAGAGGGAGAAATTCGAAAATTAATTCAAAGGAAAAGAAAAATATTTTTGTTTTTATTTTAATTATTAGTTAAAATTCGAAATTAAGAAGGAAAATAAAATAAAATTAGAATTTAAAACAATTAGTTAATTAAAAGGAATTTTGAAAAAGGGGTTAATTATTTTCGAAAATTGGAGAGAGAGAAGTAGTTAGGTGGTTTTGAAAAAGATATGATTGAAATAAAAAACTTTTAAAATCAAACAAAAAGTCAAGTAGTTAATTGAAAAAGATTTGAAAATCAATTTTGAAAAGATAAGAAGTTAGAAAAAGATTTTGAAATTAAATTTTGAAAAAGATATGATTGAAAATTATTTTGAAAAATATTTGAAAAGGAAATTAAAAAGATTTGATTTTTGAAATTAAAGTTGATTACTCGACTAACAAGAAACTAAAAGATATGATTCTAGAATTTAAAGATTGATCCTTTCTTAATAGGCAAGTAACAACTTAAAATTTTTTTAATCAAAACATTAAATGTTAGCAATAATTTTGAAAATATGAAATAAAAATACGAAAAATATTTTGAAAATCAATTTTAAAATTTTCGAAAGAAAATAAAGAAGAAAAATGAAAAAGATTTGATTTTTGAAAAAGATTTTGAAAAGATAGAATTTTTAAATTGAAACTTTGACTTGACTAACAAGAAACAACTAAATTTTGAAAATTTTTTGACCAAATCAACTTAAAAAATTTCGAAATTGAAGAGTAAAACAAGGGAAATATATTATTTTTTATTTTTGAATTTTAATGATGAGAGAGAAAAACACAAAAATGACACAAGACATAAAAATTCAAGATCAAAACAAATAATGCATGCAAGAACACTTTGAATGTCAAGATGAACACCAAGAACACTTTGAAGATCATGTGAACATCAAGAACATATTTTTGAAAATTTTTAAGAAAAGAAACACATGCAAGACACCAAACTTAAAATTTAACACAAGACTTAAACAAGAAACACAAAATATTTTTGGTTTTATGATTTATTAAATTTTTTTTGTATTTTTCGAAATTTATTTTGGAAAAAAAGAATAAAGAAATTCAAAATTTTTAATAAGAATTCCAGGAATCAAGGAATGTTAGTCTAAAGCTTCGGTCCAAAAATTTAGACATGGCTAAATAGCCAGCCAAGCTTTATATGAAAGCTTCGGTCTAAAAGATTAGACATGGCTAAATGGCTGGCCAAGCTTCAGCAGAGCATTACATACAACAGCCAAATTGATAGGAATCAAAAAGCTCCTGCAATGATAAGTGAAAGCCTCAGTCCAAAAAAATTAGACATGGCTTAGAAGCCAGCCAGGCTTCACATATCATCTGAAACTCTAGAATTCATTCTTAAAAATTCTGACGAACAAATATATTTTTTTTTTAAATTTTTTTGAAATTTAAAAAGAAAAATATTAAACATAAAATAAAATTACCTAATCTAAGCAACAAGATGAACCGTCAGTTGTCCAAACTCGAACAATCCCCAGCAACGGCGCCAAAAACTTGGTACACGGAATCGTGATTGATAAACCCATATTTTATGATATATGTTGTGCTCAATTTAAGTGATTTATTCAACCCTTCACCCACTTATTCATGAAAATTGCATGGTTTTACTTTCCCTTCCTTATTATGTGATATATGTGAAAAACATGTTTCCTATGCTTTAAAAATAATTACCCTTTATTACCATTCGATGCCGTGATTTGTATGTTGAGTAGTTTCAGATCTTCTAAGGCAGGAATGACTTGAAGGATGGAAAAGAAAACATACAAAAATGGAAGGAAAGCACAAAATGGAGTTTTTTGAAGAAACTGGCAGCGACGCGAACGCATGAACGACGCGGCAGTATGCCTAGCACGAAAAGACAGCGACGCGAATGCATGACTGACGCAGATGCGCGCCTTAAGCAGAACGCAGATGACGCGTACGCGTGACCGAAGCGAACGCGTTACAAGGAAAACTCCCAGATGACGCGACCGCGTGACCCACGCGGATGCGTGACAGACGCCACGCACCAGAAACTGCAGAAAACGCTCCCAGCAATTTCTGAAACCCTTTTTGCCCTAGATCCAACTCCAGAAAGCACAGATTAGAGGTTATAAAGTGAGGAAATGCATCCATTCAGAGAGAAAGGTCTTCAATTATTTACTTTTCATAGTTTAGATGTAGTTTTTAGAGAGAAAGGTTCTCTCCTCTCTCTTAGGTTTTAGGATTAGGATTCCTCTTAAGGATTTAGAATTTCAACTCTTCATCAGGTTCAATATTTATTTTACTTTATATTTCTCATTTACTTTCAGATACTTTAATGCTATCCTTTAATTACTTATGTTGCCAGATTGGCTTATGAATTCTTTATGTTTAGATTGATTTTCTCTTATTTAATGCAATTGAGGTATTTCAGATCTAAGATTCTTATTTAGCTTTTTATATTATTGCCTTTAATTGATTAACTGGAAGCTCTTGAGTTATCAACTATCCGTGATTGGTTGTTATGTCGACTAAATTGACTGGTATTCCGCTAACTCTAGTCTTTCCTTAGGAGTTGGCTAGGACTTGGGAATCTAACTAATTAGTTCACTTGACTTTCCCTTGCTTTCATAAGGGTTAACTAAGTGGGATTAACTTCCATTCTCATAGGAGTAACTAGGATAGGACTTCCAAATTTTCACACCTTGCCAAGAGATTATTTTACAGTTATTTATTTATTTTATTTGTCATTTAAATTACTTGTCCCTTACTTTCAAAACCCCAATTTACAAAACTCATAACCAATAATAAGAACATACCTCCCTGCAGTTCCTTGAGAAGACGACCTGAGGTTTAAATACTTTGGTTATCAATTTTAAAGGGGTTTGTTACTTGTGACAACCAAAACGTTTGTACGAAAGGATTTTCTGTTGGTTTAGAAGCTATACTTACAACGCGATCATATTTTTATATTTCTTTACCGATAGGAAATCTGAATCGTCAAAATGGTGCCGTTGCCGGGGAACTGCAAACGTGTGCCTTATTATTGGTTATTGTAAATATTTTTCTTTTACTTGTTTATCTGTTTTTGCTTTCTCCTTTTATTTCCATTAGCACTATGAATTCTCACCCCTCTCGCTTTGAGTTTGGTTCTAATATTGTTGAAGGGAATGAAAGCTATAGCAGGAACATGCATCAAGGTCAGACAATCAAAGATGGATGGAGCCAAGAGGATCTGATCAACCCTTTAGGCAACAACACCCTCTAAGATATCATGGACGAGGACCACTATACAATGCATACCAAGCTAATAGACATGGTGGACCACCTTGCAATTACCAACAAGCCCCACCCTGTGCTTATAGACCATCCCCTCAACGCAGATTTGAACCACCACGCTCACAAGTTCCTTTTCAACATTCACCACTGTATGACCCTTATCCACCACAATCCCAATCCAATTACTCCCGAGAACCACCACATTATTGTTCTGAACCCCCCTCCCCAACCAATGAACCCTCATACCCACCTCAACCTCCTATGGACAACAGACTTCGTGTTCTTCTTCAAGGGCAAGCGAAGATGCAAAGCAGCGTACTGGAACTCACTACTGTCGTAGCTGAGGTAGTAAATTTAATAGCTTCCCAACATCTGAGAACTCAAAGTACTCCCATGGCTGCATGTGGAGAATCAAAAGAAGAGCGTAGCATGAAGGAAACACTAGAAACTCTGGCGGATAATAAGGAGCATGGCTTTGTATTAGAACAAGTAGAGGAAGCAATGATAGCTGTAGAGGAAGAAGTGGTTGAAGATTTAGGAGATGCTGAACCTCCATGGGAAACAAAAACTGTAAAGGATTCCGCTGAGAAGTCCGAAATTGATGCCAAAAAAGACAGTGCACAACCTCCAATGCATATACCTTGTCAAAAATTGGACGGAACAGTCCAAGAAGTTGATTCCATGGGTAGTGATGATCACGAATCAAGCTCTCCTAGTCACGAACTCACATTCGCAACTGAATTCCTTGAACCTGAAGAACCTTATCCAAGTGAATACGAAGATGACGTCGAGGTAGATTTCTCTCAACCTCCAACGTATGACTTAAGTGATGAGGAAGACATAGAAGACTCTGATCAGGACGCAGTTGCAGTTGAAGAGTTTTGCAAAGAAGTGGAGGAATTCACAGAAGAATACAAGGGAGTAGAACCTACAGAACCACTAGAAACACCTATCCCAAGGCCATTACCACCTAATACAAGCTTCAAGTGGGTACAATCCTTAACCTTTATCTTTACTTTTCCACTTGAATATGGTTTGCTTGAAACAGATGGCCAGCTTAGAGCTCTCTGAGGCTTTAAGAGTAAGAGGGAAATGGCTCGTACTCAGAGCTGGTGCGCAAGGTTCAATAAGGTTCCACGCTTCAATTCGAAGTGCGCGGATTGGTACCAAGTTCAATTGAATGGGTCTCGGAAGATGTTTGGTCATCTTGGTGAGAATACAATTTCTAAACTGCCCGGATTGAAGAATACAGATCAAGACAAAGGCAAATTTAAAAGCAAAGTTTGGGATCCTGAGAAACTGTCTGAAGCTACTCAAAAGCTTTACATGCTAGTTTGGGACCCCGGAGGCTGTAGGCATTCCAAACATTGGTGGAGATTTCTGGATGAATTTAAGCATAAGCCACCATAACAGGAAGCTCATCCAATGTCCAACTTAAAAACTTTAACTAAAAGTGCTAGGTAGGAGACAACCAACCATTGTATGGTCGTTTCTTTTTCAGTTTTATTTTGTTTTGTTTATTTTTATATTATATTACTGAACCTGAATATTATTCATTAGCATTGCATACTGTATAATTGCATAATTGCATAAAAAAAAAGGGCGCGACGTGATCGCATTGCTAACGCGTTCGCGTCGGTTGCGAAAAACACCTCCCACGCGTCCGCGTCAATCACGCGAACGCCTGATCTGGAAATCGGCGTAAAAATCCAACGCCCAAAAATCTGAGCTGGAATCGTGCGGCTGTTGTGCGTTTAGCACAAAACGGCTCACGCGTTCGCATCCCTGACGCGAACGCGTCACTTGCAACACACTTATCCCACGCGAAAGCGTGAGCGACGCGTTCGCGTCGTTTGGATAGCATAACACCTTAAATAGAGAAAGAGAGTTGCGCTGAAACGACGCTGGAATTGTGCGTTTAGCACAATTTTCAGCGACACGGTCACGTGCCTCACGCGACCGCATCATTCATCCTTTTTCCCATTCCATGCGCTCGCGTCAACCCCATTCCACCCTAGCCACGCGATCGCATGCTCCACGCGTTTGCGTGGATTCAAATCCATTAACCCCCAGTGACGCAAAACCCTACCCCCATCGCGCCCCATTCTCTTCCCCCCCAA
>NC_029790.2:68211829-68218304 GCF_000816755.2 Arachis ipaensis
ACCACTACCTCCCCTCTCTTCCCTCCCCTCTTCCCCCTTACCCCCAACACCAGCAGCGCCACCCAGACCCAACAACCCCCACCGCGCCGCTAGCCTCTACCGACCCCCATCACCACCACCAACACCCACCGTCTCTCGTCTCTCCCTCGTCACCCCCCCCGGCCAGCCACCACCACCGCGCCATCACCGCCACGCCTCCCACCACCACCACCCTCACCCCCATTCTTCTTAAACCACCCCCTCCACCGTTAACCCTTACCGAAACCCCCCTGCCACCACAAACAGCCACCCACCACTGCGCCAACCTCCCCGTTCCACCACCGCACCACCGTGCCACCCTCCCAGCACCGCCACTTCACCACCGCCATCTCTCTGATCCCTACCTTAGCTCATATGCATACCAGGTTCCACCATTCACCACTTTTCTTTCATTCATAGTTAGTTGCATATTTTTCAGTTTATGTTTCAAATTAGGCTAGTTAGAGATGCATGTTTGTAGTGGATTCTAGGTGGTTAGGTAGCTAGGATGTGGTTAGTGGATTTAGGCCTGATAATTGCACTGTTCGGGCTTCTTGTTTTATCAATTTCGCAATTCTGATGTTACTGTGATGTTAATACTGTTCATATGCTGTTCTTTACTGTTTCATGCTGCTTTTACACTGCTCTTTCATGTTCATATTCTGTATATGTATTTGCAGCTTTATTTTAATTTATATGAACTATTTTGCTTGCTGTTTATTACCCGGGAATATCCAATTTTAGCCGGAATGCTGTCCAATTTTTTTTTTGCAAATTGTTTTGATTTTCTCTCAATTTTTGGTTTTGGCAATTTGAATTTTGCATTAGTTAGCTTTTACCAAACCAATTCATGAATGCACGGGCCGGCATTCTTATCCCTTTCAATTCCCTGGCTAATACATAGCACTTTTGATGATTCGAATTTAATTTTTTTTGCTATTTTTATATCTTTATGAATCATCATCACTAACCTGATATTTTTTAATATGAATTGACTAGTCTTTAAATTTGTGAATTTCTTATTACCTAGGAAATATTTCTCAACGCCACTTACTTTAACTTTTTCCTCCTAACTCACTACTTTCCACTTTTTCACTTTTAACTTTCTAACTTCCCCCTTTGCTTTTTAACTAACTCCTTCAAACTTTTTCACTCATGGCATGATTATTGTTTCTCTTAATTAACAGGTATTCTCTTTATAATATATTTTGGATTGTGATTTCTCATCTCAGATTTCTAACTCCAAAACAATCCAAAATGCACAATTATTCAACTCATTTCATAATTCTACTGCTCTTTTGCCACCATATGCTTATATTGCCATCATTCTATTTGCCTACTTGTTTTCCTGCTCTGTTCTTCATTTATATCCTGAAATTTCTGCTTTTCAGGATGTCTGACCCTCAAAGAAAAGGAAAAGGCAAGGCAACCACTGGTAAAAGGAAAAGAGGTGAATCCTCTATGTCTATCCTGGACATTATGCATGATGACTCCTAGCGGGAAAAGCACTTTACCCCGCAGGAGAAGGCTGACCAGCTCCTCCCTGCCAATGATCCAATTAAATTTGCAAACCGATACTGTGAGCTGAAGTATCTAGTGTTTGCCACCTCCAGAAACCTGTACCTGGAGCAAACTCTGAAAATTCTAGAAGAACTACAGCAGTACATCTCCGATCAGATAAAACAGAGAGGCTGGTTCTTCTTGGAGAGAAACCTGACAGAGGTCAATGCTTCCTGGGTAAGAGAGTTTTACTGCAACTATTTCAAGACTTCCCTGGATGCAGTGCACCTCAGAGGGAAACAGATACTGGTCACTGAGGAAGCCATTGAGGATATTCTGCGCCTTCAGCCTAAGTCAGATCAGCCTGACGGTTACCAAAAGGCTGAAGAGGACATGTGCTTTATGAGATTTGACTGGGATGTTGTCAAGCATAGGATAGCCCTTGATCCGACTATCCCATGGGTCATGGGTAAGAACACCACAATGCCTAAAAGAATCAAGCTTATGTATCTGAATGATGAGGCTTGGCTCTGGCACTAGATCCTGAGCAACTTTGCTATGCCGAGCACTCATGAGACAGAGATGCCTGCTACTATGATCACCCTTCTCTGGTGTGTGCTGGAGGGTAAAGATCTGTATCTGCCACGATTCATCCGGCACTATATGGCCAGGGTCCATGTCAGAGGCACCCTCTCGTTCCCATATCTGATCACCCAGCTAGGCCGTCGAGCTGACATGCCTTGGGAGCTGGCTTATGCGAAGCCGACTGCTGCAGACTGCAAGAAGATCATTCCTCACAGTAGGAAGTTTCGGGCTTTAGGCTATACACCTCCATTCCTCACCGCTTCTGATGAGACAGCCACACCTTCAGCTGCCCCTTCTTCATCCACTACTGCACCAGCCCCACCCACTGCACCTCCACCTGCTCCTGAGCCTATTTACCATTTGGTGCATCGACTTTTCGCCCGCTTGGATCGTATGGAGCGTTGTAACAAGCGACGCTATGAGCACGTCAAGTTGATGATCTGATCCGGCGACGACATCCCCTCCGAGCCTGACACTCCTTCTGATACATCTGAGGTGGAGGAGGATGAACACGAGGTGGAGACACCTACCCAGGCTGCACAGGCAGGACCAGAGCAGGCTGCACCACAGCAGGAGGTGCCACACCAGATTCAGGCCGCAAATCCAGAGATTTCCATCCAGTCAGAGCCTCCTCTGTAGCAGACAGATCCTCCTACCCTCATCTAGTCTGCAGATCCTCAGGCCACCACCGAGACTCCAGCAGCCCATCCTTCCAGTGATGACACTCCTTCACACCTAGTTTGAGTGAGCATCGAGGACGATGCTTTATTTTAAGTGTGGAGAGGTCGCCATTCCTGGCGTATTTCTTTTTTGTGAACCACTACAGACTCTTTTTATCTTATTTTATTTATTTTTCTATATTTTTATCTTTATTTTTATTTTTATTTTTTCTTTTCATTTTTCAGTACTTATATATTGTTGTTGCTATACTTTTACTTTATTTTCATATTTTGCACTTTAGTTCATACCTTAGCCAGTCAGTTTAGTTTGCAATTCTAAACTTATTAGTTATAGAATATGTGGATTAATTAGTATTGTTTACCCTTTTAGCATATGATAGTTTGGTTTAAATTGAAAATAAAAAGGAAGTAAACTAGAGACTTTAACATAATCAAAACAATCCACACACCTTGTATATATAGCATTACATGTTAGTTAGTTAACAACATTTCTTCAAGAAGGAACACTAAACTTTAAAGCCACCCAAAAAAATTTACATTTGAGAATAATGAGAACTCTTAATTTCTACTTGCATGACATGTATAACTGATATATGATTTTTGAGCTGGAGAACACACAGCCTGTGAGTTTTGAGCTTAATGGTATGGTTACATTCAAACCATAAATTTCATTCCTGTGTGTTTTGCCCTTCTTTTTCATTCCGATGTTCTTTACTTTGTTTTAATCTATATGTCCAATTATAGAGTATAGATACATACTAAGATATGATTTACTTTGTTTTTCACTTATCCCAAATTAGCCTACCTTTTACATCACCCTTGTTAGCCCCCTTGAGCTTTTTAATCCCCTCTTGTTCTATAAACCACATTACTAACCTTAAGCAGAAAAATAAAATAAAAATCCCAAGTTGAATCCTTGGTTAGCTTAAGATAGAAATTGTGTATTGTTTAAGTGTGGGGAACTTTATGGGAACATGGATGATAGAAACAAAGGTAGAAAGTTAAAAAGAATAAAGATGTTTCAAAATAAAAATTCGGGAAGCATGCTCATGTGAGATCAAAACAATTAAATTACCATATGCATTAAAAATAATAATAATAATAATAATTTTTCATTTTCGATACTTAATTAAGGGGATACAAAAATTCCCCAATTGCAAAATAAAATGAATCAATGCACATGGGACAAAGTTAAATTTAATGCATGAGTTTGCACTACAAAGTGGAAAAACTTGGGCAAATAGGTTAAGAAACTTTGATTTATAAAATATGTATGTTAGGTGAGATCTTAGACTAATCAAGGATTCACTTATTAGCTCATTTAGACTTATACATATACCCTTACCTTTACCTTGGCCCCATTACAACCTTGAAAAAGACCTCATGATTTTTGTATGACTATATTCTATAATTGTTGATTGGTTGGATGAAGAACAAAGTTATAGAAAGTAAGGATAAAAAGAAGAATAGAGTGATTAACCCAATAAATACTGAGTGACTAGAGAGTAAACACAAAATCCAGTGAGGGTTCAATAGCTCATCACCATATATCTGCTTAAATTGTTAATTGTCTTGCAAGTTTGTAAAATGTTTTTACCCATCTCAATTATAAAAGTACTTTAACATTATCTAGGGTTTGGCTATGCATATATGATTCCTTGAAGATATGAATTAATTTAACTACATGTAAGTTTTATATACAAGTGAATAACAATTAGAATTGCATGATTCATTTAGGTAATTTGCATTTAGAATAGATTGCATTGCATGAGATTCCACCACTTTAACCTTACCTTACTCTTTATCTTGGATTTAGCATGAGGACATGCTATTGTTTAAGAGTGGGGAGGTTGATAAACCCATATTTTATGATATATGTTGTGCTCAATTTAAGTGATTTATTTAACCCTTCACCCACTTATTCATGAAAATTGCATGGTTTTAGTTTCCCTTCCTTATTATGTGATATATGTAAAAAACATATTTCCTATGCTTTAAAAATAATTATTTTAATTACCCTTTATTACCATTCGATGCCGTGATTTGTGTGTTGAGTAGTTTCAGATCTTCTAAGGCAGGAATGACTTGAAGGATGGAAAAGAAAACATACAAAAATAGAAGGAAAGCACAAAATGGAGTTTTTTGAAGAAACTGGCAGCGACGTGAACACATGAATGACGCGGCCGCATGCCTAGCGCGAAAAGACAGCGACGCGAACGCGTGACTGACACAGACGCATGCCTTAAGCAGAATGCAGATGACGCGTACGCGTGATCGAAGCGAACGCGTTACAAGGAAAACTCCCAGATGACGCGACCGCGTGACCCACGCGGACGCGTGATAGACGCCACACACCAGAAACTGCAGAAAAAGCTCCCAGCGATTTCTGAAACCCTTTTTGGCCCAGATCCAACTCCAGAAAGCACAGATTAGAGGTTATAAAGTGAGAAAATGCATTCATTCAGAGAGAGAGGTCTTCAATTATTTACTTTTCATAGTTTAGATGTAGTTTTTAGAGAGAGAGGTTCTCTCCTCTCTCTTAGGTTTTAGGATTAGGATTCCTCTTAAGGATTTAGAATTTCAACTCTTCATCAGGTTCAATATTTATTTTACTTTATATTTCTCTTTTACTTTAAGATATTTTAATGCTATCCTTTAATTACTTATGTTGCCATATTGGCTTATGAATTCTTTATGTTTAGATTGATTTTCTCTTATTTAATGCAATTGAGATATTTCAGATCTAAGATTCTTATTTAGATTTTTATATTATTGGCTTTAATTGATTAACTGGAAGCTCTTGAGTTATCAACTATCCGTGATTGGTTATTATGTCGGCTAACTTGACTGGTATTCCGCTAACTCTAGTCTTTCCTTAGGAGTTGGCTAGGACTTGGGAATCTAACTAATTAGTTCACTTGACTTTTCCTTGCTTTCATAAGGGTTAACTAAGTGGGATTAACTTCCATTCTCATAGGAGTAACTACGATAGGACTTCCGAATTTTCACACCTTGCCAAGAGATTATTTTACAGTTATTTATTTATTTTATTTGTCATTTAAATTACTTGTCCCTTACTTTCAAAACCCCAATTTACAAAACTCATAACCAATAATAAGAACATACCTCCCTGCAGTTCCTTGAGAAGACGACCCGAGGTTTAAATACTTCGGTTATCAATTTTAAAGGGGTTTGTTACTTGTGACAACCAAAACGTTTGTACGAAAGGATTTTCTGTTGGTTTAGAAGCTATACTTACAACGCGATCATATTTTTATATTTCTTTACCGATAGGAAATCCAAATCGTCAAAATGGCACCATTGTTGGGGAACTGCAAACGTGTGCCTTATTATTGGTTATTGTAAATATTTTTCTTTTACTTGTTTATCTGTTTTTGCTTTCTCCTTTTATTTCCATTAGCTACTATGAATTCTCACCCCTCTCGCTTTGAGTTTGGTTCTAATATTGTTGAAGGGAACGAAAGCTATAGCAGGAACATGCATCAAGGTCAGAGCAATCATAGATGGATGGAGCCAAGAGGATCTGATCAACCCTTTAGGCAACAACACCCTCTAAGATATCATGGACGAGGACCACTATTCAATGCATACCTGATGCCAAGGCATCTTAGGCTAGTTTCACTAGTATTTTTCTGTTAGTTTTAGTGGTTTTATGCATTTTCTTGAGCTTA
>NC_029790.2:68228304-68228649 GCF_000816755.2 Arachis ipaensis
TCTCCATCCTCTTGGCACTTTCTTCTTGGGACTCTTTTCTTTTTCAGGAGGTAGTTCAGGTTTTGAAGCCTCAATTTTTGGGATGTCCTTGCTGAGAATCTCAAATGCAAGCTTTGGTTGTAGCTTCTCCTCTATTCTTTGAGCTTGTTGCACCATTTCTACCTCTTCCTTTCCTTTCCAGCATGAGCATAAGTGCATTGGGAGTGTCTCATTAGGTGCCTCTTTCAAGTTTGGATTTATGGAATCAATCTTCATACATTCTTTCTCTTGGGTGGAATCTTGCAAATTCTTGAAGACATGGAACACTATATGTTCTTCATGCACCCTTAGCATCAATTCTCCTTT
>NC_029790.2:68230270-68230660 GCF_000816755.2 Arachis ipaensis
TAGGAATTTATTCACCAGATCATCCCAAGTGTTGATACTTTCTTTGGGAAATGTCTCCAGCCATTGAAATGCCTTGTCCCTTAAAGAAAATGGGAATAATAGCAGCTTGTAAACATCTGGATGCACACCATTTGTCTTGACAGTTTCACATATTCTTAGNTTTCTTTGTCAACAATTCCTTCATGAACTTTGCATATAATGGCATTTGTTCAAGTGCTTCTATGAAGGGGATGTTGATGTGAAGTGTCTTGAATATCTCCAGGAACTTGGAGTATTGCTTCTCTTTGTTCTCTCCCTTGAATCTTTGAAGATATGGTAGCATTGGTTGATATGCTCTCACTGCCTCTTTCTTAGTTGACTTATCACTTTGTGTAGAGGTTTCTTGCTCCT
>NC_029790.2:68232370-68232600 GCF_000816755.2 Arachis ipaensis
CAAAATATCAAACAGTTAGTGGGCTTTAACAAGGAAAAGAAAAATGCTTAATCTAAACTACCATTCACTTAATCATTGTCAATCTCTTCCAATCCCCGGCAACGGTGCCAAAAATTTGATACGCGAAAATTAGTAATTCACGTATAACCACCGGCAAGTATATCGGGTCGTATCAAGTAATAAAACTCACTAAGAGTGAGGTCGATCCCACGGAGATTGGTAGATTAAGC
>NC_029790.2:68234236-68234673 GCF_000816755.2 Arachis ipaensis
CTTCTCCTCCATTTTGCATGGGCGTTGTTGCCCAAGTTATTGGCAAAACACGCCAGGAACAACGTGCATGCTTCTCCTTTGGTAGCTTCCTGGCGTTGTTGCCCAAGTTATTGGCAAAACACGCATTCCTGGCATTGTTGCCCATGTTATTGGCAAAACACGCCAGGAACAACGCCCAAGCCTTCTTCTCCCTGGTAGCTTGATTTGTTGGGTGTTGTTGCTGGAGTTGTTGCTGAACATGCAGCCAACAACGCCCCTTCTTCCTCCTGGTAGCTTGAGTTGTTGGGCGTTGTTGCTGGAGTTGTTGCTGAACATGCAGCCAACAATGCCCCTTCTTCCTCCTTGCTGCACACACATTGCTATGTTCCCAATCTCTCTTGCTCCAATTCTTGCTCCATTGCCTTCTTGCTTCATCACCTAACATAAACCAAAGAATT
>NC_029790.2:68236221-68237405 GCF_000816755.2 Arachis ipaensis
ATGCTCTGTTGTCAGGAGATGCAATCAAACACGTGAACCAGGAATCAAAGAGATACATACTCAATCTAAGGTAGAACGGAAGTGGTTGTCAGGCACGCGTTCATAGGTTGAGAATGGTGACGAGTGTCACGGATCATCACATTCATCATGGTTAAGTACGAGTGAATATCTTAGAACAGAAACAAGCATGTTTGAATAGAAAATAGAAGTAATTGCATTAATTCATCGAGACACAGCAGAGCTCCTCACCCCCAATCATGGGGTTTAGAGACTCATGCCGTCAGANCTCAAAGTTTTGCCATCTTATGCAATAATTTTCAAGGGAATCATTCACACCAACTTGTTTATAAACTCCTTGAATTATTTGTATGGATTATACCAAATTTCACCTAGTTCTTGGTTCATGAATGCATGGAGGTGAAACTCATTAAAATGCTTGTTTATTTCAAAGAAAATGAATGAAACTAAGCTAAAACTACTTAAACTAACTAGCTAAAATAGCAAAGATGCAAACGCATCACATATGACCCCAGAGTCCTTCTCGGTTGTTCATTTCAACTTAAGTCCATGATGGAGAAAAGGAAATTGATATGAATTGTAAATAAAATATATTTTTATTTTTTTATTAAAAAATGAATAATAAAAAGAATAAAATAAGAAAAAAAATAAAATAAAGTAATTAAAAATTAAAATATAGATTTCGGAATGTAAAAAAAAGGAGAATAAATTCGAAGACCAAATTAATTGCTTAATTAAGAAGATTTGAAAAACTTTGGATATGATTTTTGAAAAAGATTTTGAATTTTGAAATTTCAAAACTAAGATAAGATAAATAAAATCATGCAATTGACACCAAACTTAAAATATGAAACTAAACTCAAACAGAAAAACTCAATTATTAGTTTATAAAAAAATTTCGAAAAAATTAAAAAGAGAAAATAAGGATTTAAAAAAAGTTTCAACCAAAAACAATAATAGAAAATGCAATTTCAGTGACTCTAAACTAAAAAGATAAATTTTTTCTAATATAAGCAACAAAATAAACCGTCAGTTGTCCAAACTCGAACAATCCCCGGCAACGGTGCCAAAAACTTGGTGCACGAATTGTAAATCACACTTTTCACAACTCGTACCACTAACCAGCAAGTGCACTGGGTCGTCCAAGTAATACCGTACGTGAGTAA
>NC_029790.2:68237568-68280806 GCF_000816755.2 Arachis ipaensis
GCGTTTAACGCCAGAATAGGGTAAAGAATTGGCGTTAAACGCCAATTTGCATCGTCAAAGTGTGGGCAAAGTATGGACTATTATATATTGCTGGAAAGCCCTGGATATCTACTTTCCAACACTAATGAGAGCACACCAATTGGGCTTCTGTAGCTCCAGAAAATCCATTTTGAGTATAGCGAGGTCAGAATCCAACAGCCTCTGTAGTTCTTTTTCAGCCTCTAAATCAGATTTTTGCTCAGGTCCCTCAATTTCAGCCAGAAAACACATGAAATCACAGAAAAACACACAAACTCATAGTAAAGTCCAGAAATGTGATTTTTGCATAAAAACTAATAAAAACATAGTAAAAACTAACTAAATCATACTAAAAACTACCTAAAAACAATGCCAAAAAGTGTAAAAATTATCCGCTCATCAGTCCTCTCTTGCTTGCCCCTTCTATATGAGATCTAGGACATCGAATTTTGGCCTCCAATCCCCTCAATTCGTGAGTCACGTGACTTTTTAATAAAGTCACGCATTGGTACTTGTGCGTACGTACAGATGTGTGCATATGCACACTCTGAAATGCTTTTTTTTGTTTTCTCTATGTTTCCTCCCAATTTTTATGCTTCTCTTCCACTCTTATCAAGCCATTCCTACCTATTACACCTGAAATCACTCATCAAAATCATCAAGATATCGAATGGAATGAAAGTGGAATAAAATTGATTAAATTAAGCACAAAAGAGCATGTTTTCACAATTAGACATAATTTAGAGAGAAAACAGCGTTTAACGCCAGAATAGGGTAAAGAATTGGCGTTAAACGCCAATTTGCATCGTCAAAGTGTGGGCAAAGTATGGACTATTATATATTGCTGGAAAGCCCTGGATATCTACTTTCCAACACTAATGAGAGCGCACCAATTGGGCTTCTGTAGCTCCAGAAAATCCATTTTGAGTATAGCGAGGTCAGAATCCAACAGCCTCTGCAGTTCTTTTTCAGCCTCTAAATCAGATTTTTGCTCAGGTCCCTCAATTTCAGCTAGAAAACACATGAAATCACAGAAAAACACACAAACTCATAGTAAAGTCCAGAAATGTGATTTTTGCATAAAAACTAATAAAAACATAGTAAAAACTAACTAAATCATACTAAAAACTACCTAAAAACAATGCCAAAAAGCGTATAAATTATCCGCTCATCAGTCCTCTCTTGCTTGCCCCTTCTATATGAGATCTAGGACATCGAATTTTGGCCTCCAATCCCCTCAATTCGTGAGTCACGTGACTTTTTAATAAAGTCACGCATTGGTACTTGTGCGTACGTACAGATGTGTGCATATGCACACTCTGAAATGCTTTTTTTTGTTTTCTCCATGTTTCCTCCCAATTTTTATGCTTCTCTTCCACTCTTATCAAGCCATTCCTACCTATTACACCTGAAATCACTCATAAAAATCATCAAGATATCGAATGGAATAGGTCTAAGGAATTAGGGTCTAGTCATAAATAGTTTGCCATGAATTAAATCTTACATGATTAAAATTAGTTAATAAGAAAAGTCAATCCAGAAAATAGATAACTCTAAAACCTTAACCTTTTTCTCTATATTTTATTCCCAATTTATTTATCTGCCTGTCTTTAATATTTTTAATATTGTTTAATATCTTTTGAACTTCCAAACATTATTTTCTGTTTGTCTAACTAATCCTATCAAGCGCTATTGTTGCTTAATCCATCAATCCTCGTGGGATCGACCCTTACTCACGTAAGGTATTACTTGGTACGACCCGGTGCACTTGCCGGTTTGTAAGTGTGGTTGTAAATACCGCACCAAGTTTTTGGCGCCGTTGCCGGGGATTGATTGTGATTAACAACTATTAGTTGTTTGATTGTTTAGATTAGGCGTTTTAAATTTAATTTTATTTAAATATTATTTTATGCCTCTAGCACAAACAAGCCCACGCGGACGCATGGCTCACGCGACCGCGTCATTCATGATTTTTGCCACTTCACGCGACCGCATCATCCACGCGGACGCGTGACCCGAAAAATCGACGTAAAAGGTGTCTGGACAGAGAGTTAAGCTGGCTTGAGGCAAGAAGTGTGCTAAAAGCACAAATTTGATCACGCGGACGCGTGCCCGACGCGTCCGCGTCATTTGCATACATGGCCATCCACGCGGACGCGTGCCTGACGCTAACGCGTCATTATGAAGGATGCGCGACGTACGCGATCGCGTCATTGACGCGAACGCGTCGCTTGCGCCGCCCAGTTTCTTTCTCTCTCTCCCAATCCTAATTCTCTCTTTTTCTCTTATCTTTATTTTTTTTTTCTTTCATTTTTAATATTTTTCTCTTCTAATTTCAGTTCTTCTTTGCTTGAGGACAAGCAAACCTTTAAGTTTGGTGTTGACGCTTCGCTTAGAAATTTTCTGTTTATTCCTATGGCACCAAAAGGGAGGCGAATCATCTTCACTGAGGAGCACAACCTGAAGAATAAATGACTGCTAGGATAGCTAAGGTGGTTGAGTTCCTTTCATTTTTTATTCCTCCCCTCTTTGTCTATGTTATGTTCTGGTTTTCTGCTATTTTGCTTTGTTTGCTGCATGATCCTATATTAGTTAGAATCCTAGGACTAGTTTAGTTTTCATTTAATTACTTTAATGCTGAAAAAAATGTTTCATGTACCACTCACTGAACTTGAATCTAAAAAAAAAAAGAAAGAAAAAAAAGTGATGTATTGCATGAGAAATTGAGTTAATTTTAAAAATAGTCTGATTTACTTAAATGTGGTGGTATTTTCTATGATTTTGAATGCATGCATGAACAGTGCATATTTTTTATAGTGAAGTTTAGGAATGTTAAAATTGTTGGCTCCTGAAAGAACGATGAAAAAAGAGAGATGTTATTGATAATCTGAAAAATCAAAAAATTTATTCTTGAAGCAAGAAAAAGCAGTGAAAAACACAAAGCTTGCGAAAAAATTATGAAAAAAAAAATTTAAATTAAAGAAAAAAAGAAAAAGAGCAAGCAGAAAAAGCCAATAACCCTTTAAACTAAAAGGCAAGGGTAAAAAGGATCCAAGACTTTGAGCATTAATGGATAGGAGGGACCTAAGGAAGAAAATCCTGGCCTAAGCGGCTAAATCAAGCTGTCCCTAACCATGTGTTTGTGGCGTGAAGGTGTCAAGTGAAAAGCTTGAGACTGAGCGGTTAAAGTCGTGGTCCAAAGTAAAAAAAGAGTGTGCTTAAGAGCTCTGGGCACCTCTAACTGAGGACTCTAGCAAAGCTGAGTCACAATCTGAAAAGGTTCACCCAGTTATGTGTCTGTGGCATCTATGTATCTGGTGGTAATACTGGAAAACAAAATGCTTAGGGTCACAGCCAAGACTCATAAAGTAGCTGTGTTCAAGAATCAACATACTGAACTAGGAGAGTCAATAACACTATCTGAATTCTGAGTTCTTATGGATGCCAATCATTCTGAACTTCAAAAGATAAAGTGAGATGCCAAAACTGTTCAGGATTGCAGTTGTAAACCCCACTATAAGAAGAGACATGGGCTTAATCGAACTCTCATTCTCATGCAAATTCACATCCTAAGCTTATATTAGTTTTGGTTGCTTGAGGACAAGCAACAGTTTAAGTTTGGTGTTGTGATGCGTGAGCATCTTGCCTATCTTTTCCTAGTGAATTTGCACCTAAATTGTTGAATTTAATTAAGAATTAATTATATTTTAGCCACTATAGATGCTATTTTGAGTTTTGTGCAATTTTATTTAATTTAGGTAACATTCGGATGGATTTGATGAAGTTTCTGCAGAGAAAGAGAAGAAGCCAAGAAGATGACCAGCGAATACCGATGCGGACGCATGGCTCACGCAACCACGCGGAATGGAGGAAATCGCAATGACGCGATCGCGTGCCTGACGCGAACGCGTGGACTGGAATCTGCACAAATGACGCGAACGCGTGGACGACGCAGACGCGTCACATGCGCCACGTGCAGAAAATGCAGAAAAACGCTGGGGGCAATTTCTGGGCTATTTTAACTCAGTTTCCATCCCATAAAATATAGATTAGAAGCTGCAGAATGGACAAAGCAAGTGGTCCCCATCCATCAACTGAAGATCTGTTAATTAATTCAAATTTAAATTCAAATCTTAAATTAGGAAAAGATATTATTTTAATTTTTAGTTTTAGATATTAGATTTTAAATTTATTAGGATTAGTTATAAAAAGGGAGAAACTTTCCTTCCTTTGTAGAGAGGTCCTGGGGGAGATTACACCTCATCCCATCAGGGGAACATAACTGACAATCCTAATTTTCTCTCTTTTCTATGAGCAACTAATCCTCCATTGTTAAGGTTATGAGCTCTGTCTATTGTATGGATTGATAATATTATTTTTCTATTTTAATTCATGTTTTGATTTATATTTCAATAATTGTTTTTGTTCTTTATTTTATGAATTTGGGTGGAACGGAAGTATGACCCATGTTCTATTTGAGTTCTTGTTGTGGCATATAAACTGGAATTTGATTATTACCCTCTAATTGGAATTAATTGACCAAGGAATTGGCAGTTGATGAATTTTAGAGGAGACTAGGAAGGTCTAAGGAATTAGGGTCTAGTCATAAATAGTTTGCCATGAATTAAATCTTACATGATTAAAATTAGTTAATAAGAAAAGTCAATCCAGAAAATAGATAACTCTAAAACCTTAACCTTTTTCTCTATATTTTATTCCCAATTTATTTATCTGCCTGTTTTTAATATTTTTAATATTGTTTAATGTCTTTTGAACTTCCAAACATTATTTTCTGTTTGTCTAACTAATCCTATCAAACGCTATTGTTGCTTAATCCATCAATCCTCGTGGGATCGACCCTTACTCACGTAAGGTATTACTTGGTACGACCCGGTGCACTTGCCGGTTTGTAAGTGTGGTTGTAAATACCGCACCATAAACCAAGGGCAAGATAGCTATCTTCTTGCCCTCCATAATAGCTCAAAGGAGCATAGCAACTCTGAGTCGGATATAGGTAGCATGGGTGCTAGGAAGTATATAATCAGCCAATATCTATTGCCAAATCCGTGCCTCGATAGTCAAATCAGAACAAGCAATGCTAATGGGAACAGCTTTTTCTCCCTTACTATATTCTCAAGAGGCACCGAAACGGCCAATTTTCTTCAGAATGGGAGCCAAGGGAATCCTCCCCTTAATCACATCTGCCTTGATCTTTGTGTAAGCATCTCTAATAGGCGAGATGTGAAAAATCTTCAAAAGAGCTTCAAAAGTTTGATTGGAAGTATCCAAGGTCTTCCCTCAGAGGAATATCGTCAACGCTTCCCAAGCTTGATAGTTGGCATAAAATTCCCGCACCATAGATTCATTGATTTTAACGGGGTCTTGTTCAAGAAATCCCCATTGAAATGAGGCAATTCTATCATGGATGGCCATTGCATATTCTTCTGGAATTTTGAGCTTCTGCTCCCAATGTATTGCCCTTTTTTCAAGTTTATCATATTAGAGGTCGGCTCTCTCGTTGGCAAAGGTGCTCGGTGCGTCGTTCCGGTGATCAGAGGGGCATGGAAGAATACCTCTTGGACCCACTGGTGGTGTAGTCGGCTCTTTGCCTTTTCAGCACATCCTAAAATGGAGGATAAAAATAGATTTCAAGATCGCACGGTAAGTGGTACAAGAAGAACAATGAGGAAGCATCAACAATATAAACAAAGTACAAACACTTAATCGAGGAGCTTTACAAAATAGTGTGGCTTAACAAAAGATAATTTGAGCATTCTAAGTATGCGCATGACTAGAACACACACATTGGCCGGCTAAAACGGCAACCACACAATAAAAAAATTAAAGCTTAAGCTTCTCGATAAAGTGCCTTAAGTTGCAAATCAACAGATAAGCCAAAATTGAAATACAAGCAAGCTTAAGCAAAGACAAAGTAACTTAGTTGAATTCTTTGAGAGAATAGGTGTTGAAGTTGTGGAAATGAAAGCTCAATGTTATAAAAGTTGCACAACAACAATATCCAATTCAATCAAAGAGAGATGTCATTTGTTCATCCAAATAATGTAGGAATCACATAAGCAAAGTGCTTGAGTTGAAGCAAGAGACGTTTGATTAAAACATCATGGAATGAGAACTTTGTAATGTGATTACCATAATTTGAAAATTATGATGAACAATGAACAATACAATCCAATTAAAGTCAATGCATTCACGGACAAGTCACCCTTTTGCAACAAAGCAAAGGCATGTAACACATGGGTGTGTGTAACTTCAAGTATAATAACCAAAGAAATGCATTGAGAAATTCAAGTCTAACATCATCAAGAATCATCTTTTAACATTGCACAATTCATGGAATTTGCCAAATAAGAAGGAGGTTGAATACATATGATGGCCATGACATATGAATCAAACAAAAAATTTACTTGGGCAATTCATCAAACACTTAGTGTGCATTGTGCAAATTCATCAAATTCAAGCTTAAATTCTGAGCCGTCCTTGTAGTGTCAAGTGAGCGTAATGCATCACCGTCCCCACTAGACACTTGGCACTAAGAATCCAAGAACAACTAACAATCCAAGAATTATCACTAAATGTCAGACATTATAACTCTAGTATCTCATATACTCATTTTTTCCAAGCCAAGGAGTGAAAATTTACTCCATATTTAAAATTAGCATTTCCACAAACACTTGGTGGGCATGATCATAGAACATACCCATTTTGCAAAAATACTCAAAACTGTGAACAATCAATGAACAAAATCAACAACGATAACTCAAATAAACATGTAATAACCAATAATCATCAAATTCATAAACTAGAAATCAAAATAGCAAAAGTATGTATATATAAACAAAGTGGCTTAAACTATAAGAAAGTGTAGCACAAGCATTGTAATTAAAGATAAAATCAAGAAATACTTACAATGGAAGTAAGCTAGAATCCCAGATCAAAAAGGAAAATTGCAACTTGTAATATAAACCCTAATTAACCCTAAGAAAGTTGAGAGAAAAACCTAAGAAAAACTAAAACTAAAAGCTTCCAAAACTATCTAATAATGATCCTAATGTTATGCTATGGTCCTCTCATGCTTGCCCCTTTCATATGAGCTCTAGGCCATCAAATTTGGGCCTCCAATCCCCTCAATTTGCAAGCCACGTGAGTTTTTAATGAAGTCATGCGCCGGTACTTGTGCGTACAACAAATGTGTGCATACACACACTGGCCGATTCTCATTTTGTGCGTACGCACAGGTGGTTGTGCGTACGCACACTCTGAAATGGTTTTCTCCTTTGTTTTCTCCATGTTTTCTCCCGATTTGAATGCTTCTCTTCCACTCTTATCAAGCCATTCCTACCTATTACACCTGAAATTACTCATCAAAAATATCATGGTATCAAATGGAATGAAGGTGGAATAAAATTGATTAAATTAAGCACAAAAGAATATGTTTTCACAATTAGACATAATTTAGAGAGAAAACACAAAAGTATGCTGTTTAATTGAATAAATGTGGGTTTATATGATGAAATTCACTCAATTCAATCCAAAATTAATCATCAAATATGGATTCATCAATATACATCCGAGTACATGGCTCTGCCCAAACTATAGTTCCCTTTATCATGGAGTCCTCAAAAGCAAACGCCAATGGCATCTCGATGAATAGTACTCCCGTGGCGGAAATTTTCCCTGGGAGATCCATCTGTAGAGAAGGGGAAGAAAGTGGGTGAGTACCTAAGGTATCTAATAGGGTTCAAACCTAAGGGAAGGGATAATCATATATCATTCCTAAGGGATCACTTTATTGTTTTAGGTTGTTGTACATTTATCATATTATCTTTAGGCTTATGTGTTAGCATTTGCTTCCCTATCCTAATCTTCTTCTCCTATTAACTAAGTACTATCCTATCACAATAAGTAGTAGAATAATAGGCAAACACAAATAAGCATAGAATATATAAAAGCAGAGTTAAATCACAACCATAGGGAGTAGGAACAAAACACAAACACAGAGAAATATATAATGCACAGACAAAATAATGCATGCATGTCCTAAGCGGGCCATGAGCTCACGTGTCGTTTTACATCTTGCAACTTGACATTACCTAGGAACCTGTCTTAGATATGGTTTCTCATTTGCATCAGTCCATGTATACATGTCGATGTGGTTAAGACTACCACCAGCCTGTGGCAACAAGTGATGCATGGGCATCTTTAGTAGTTTTTTCTTTATTATTTCTTTGAATAAAGTTAGTGATTTCCATGTTATAATTGAGATTCTAATGCTTTAATCGATATTTCTTGGAGTTGCATTGTTCTTTGATATGTTTAGAAATTTGTTAAAAGATTTTAGGCAAGAGCAAAGGAAGAGAAGGATAACCAACAAAGCTCCTGGGAGAATCAAGGAAGGTGCCATGCAAAAGGAAGCAACCTCCTAGGGAACCAAGAATTAAAGATAAGTACAAAGAGAATTTGTGGATGCTATCAACCCTAACCTCTTCATGTTCAAGCAAGCATAACTTGAGCTACAAAGGTCCAAATAAAGCGGTTTTAGTGGCATTAGAAAGCTAACGTTCAGAGCTTTCTAACGATATATAATAATCTGACATTCCGTTTGGGCCACGAACAAGTTTGAAATTTCAGCGCGAAAGCTCCACGTGCAACGTTGAACATCCACATCTCACATTGGTGTTTTGCATCCATCCACGTCTAAATCACCCATGGAAGTGCACCACGAACACGTTTCATGTCCTTACACGTCCTTACATGTCTAGCCACTCTTTTCATGCCCAAAACACCCCCAAAACACCCCCAAACACACTCTAAACTCTACCCTTGCAAGTGTGACACCTCTCCCACATCCACCAAGCCTCCATGCTCCCTCCTTCTTCAAGCTTTCCACATTGCACTTAGGCTAGCAATGTTGCACGTACATGAAAGTCCATTAAAGCTACATGCAATCCAAGCCTCCAGGAGTTAGCAAGTTAAATATGGTGGAGCCACGTTACACGTTGGACCAAAGGCCAGTGGCTCCCCCTCCTTTGATCACACATGTGTAACATAGGAAGGCCATATTACACGTTGCACCTGTGGCTATAAGTTCTCCCTCCATGTGTTGTTGCACTCGTGAAACGTGGGAGGTCCATGTTACATGTTGGGCCTCCTTTCTCCTCCATCACGTTGCATATTGTAAGACCCAAAACTTTTGAAAAGTCTTATTATGAATTAATTTCAAATTATATATTTATTTATAATCTTAATTTCAGAAATTATTTTATTGAAGATAATCAAAGGCAGCTTTGATTAATTGAATTTGAAATAAATTAAGACTTTTATCCAAACTCTATAATTATTGATTATTTTCCTATTTATAATTTAAAGTTTTAAAAACTCGAAAATAATGAGGTTTGGCTATTTAAATTAGAATTTTACCTAATTTTTAATTATTGAATTATTTTCTATATTTAAATTTCAAAATTATTAGTTACGGAATAACACGAATTTTTATATGATTTACTTTAAATAGTTGATAATTTCATAATTTAATACTTTAAGTTTTAGGAATAAAGAAAATTAATTACATTATCTTATAATTTCAATTAGAGTATCTGATTGAAATCTAATTAGTAATTTGATACAACAAATAATATTTCTAAAAGTAAATTTAGGAGTTTAATTAGATTTCAAACTGATACTCTAGATCCTAATTTGATTAAATACAACACTAACCCAAATTAATCCCAAAATCCCCAAATTGAAACCCTAACCCTAACCCAATTACACTCAAACACACCCCCTTCACCCAAATGAAAACCCTAGATGCTACCCTTCTCCTTCCCTTTAGTAAACACACACAAACACCACATAGTTGCAACTTCATAAAAGAAAGAAAGAAAACATTGAGGGAGATAGGGAGAAACGGAGTCAGAGAAGGCAAGAGAGGAGGGGGGACAAGCCAGTGCCAGTGGGCCTCGCCGTCGTTGCCGAGCTGCTTGCCGCCATCGTCGCTGGTGCTAACGCGGAGGAAGGAGCCAGAGGAGAAGAAGAACGATGATGTTCCGCCGTTCCTCATCACAGCTGAAGATCACCACCGCTGCTGCTACTATCCACGCTGTCGTCATCACCAGGGGGAGCCAGCATCACGGTCATTCATGGGCGAAGTAGAGGAGAGAGTCCGCATGTAGGGGAAGGTCATTCGCTTCCCGCCGCTGCTGCTGGAAGGAGGCCGCCCTCGCCGATCTGCCTGCCGCCATTTATGCTTACTGCTGCATCACCGGAGCTCCACGCCGCCACTGGAAATTGCCCCTGAAGCCTATGTCTATTTAGATATATGGTCACCGCGAGTTTTTCTGTCATGTGCCGCCATCGGAGCAACTATCCTGCTGTGGTCGCCTCTACTCTGAGCCATTCTACTGTTTGGTTCAGCTGTTTTTCCCTGTTGCGGTAGGTATCTCTGATCTGAAACCCTCTTCGCTAGCGTATAAGTATTTTATTATAGGTTGTTAAAGGTTTTGATGTTTTTGTACCATAGGGTCGAGTTATGAGTGTGGCATGTCACTTTTAAGTTGCTGTGACTGCTACAAAAGTGATCAGGGGCTAAGGTTTCAGTTGCCATCGATTTTGGGCTGAGAGAAAAGAGTTCTATTGACGCGTTTGGTTTATGGTTTCGACTTGTCGAGGTAGGGGCTTTTCTAAAACTCAATTTTTATGATTTTGAATTGTTAGAGATTGATATTGATGTGAGAAATACAATTTTGGTGATTGTATAAGTCTTATGTATTGTCTGGCTATTTTAGATGAATATGGTTAATTGATTGATTGGATTATCATTTGGTTTTGTTAAACGGACGGTTGTTGAATTGTTTGTTTAAAGTTTTGGAAATGAGTTTGATTTGTTGAAAATTATTTGATTTTGAATCGGTTTTCTTGAGACATGAAAATGGTATGGCTTTGTTAGAATCAGCTTGATTTTGAGATGATTTGGTTTTGAACCCGTTGGAAAGGGTTGCGGAATGGTTTGGTTGGGACCCGAAAAGGGTGGCAAAGTTCAAGTTTTATTAGAGGTGCTGCCGAATTTTCTATAAAATTTGAGACTTTGTTTGAAATGTTATTTAGAAAAGTTTGGATTTGAGAAATTGTATTATTTAATTTATTAAGAAAATAGTTATATTTCGAGTTTAATTTATTTGAGAAAAATATATGTCTTGAGTTCGATTTATTCAAAAAAAATTACTTTACGATTTTAAATCACTTAAAAAAAGTATTATGTTCTAAGATCAATTTTTAAATATAAAAAGGGACTATGTTTTGAGTTGGACTTAAGGATTTCGTTTAGAGGAGCTTTAATGAATTTACAAGAAATTGGACTTTGATTGAATGTTGTCGTTTTGTGATGTTTTGAAAAAAGACGAAAGAATTGGTTTCAAGAAAGAAATTGAGATTGGTTTTGGATTTGAAATTGGTTCGGAACTTCTGATTTATATGATTTGGTTTTGATTTGGTTTAGAAACTTTCCTTGAATAATTCAAATTAAGAAAACAATTATTTTTAAAAATCTTTACTGAATTTAAGGAAATGAGGTCCATTGTCTTCCCCTAAAGTCTTGAGACCTTGCCGGGGGGATTTCAATCAATAACTCTTGACTTTAAAGTGATTAAGCAAATGGTTTGAAAATGAATGATTTCTAGGTCTTTTCAAAGAGATTTACAATTGATATGATTTTGGAGACAGCTTGGCGATGAGCGGATAATTTATACGCTTTTTGACATTATTTTTAGGTAGTTTTTAGCATGTTTTAGTTACTTTTTATTATATTTTTATTAGTTTTTATGCAAAAATCACATTTCTGGACTTTACTATGAGTTTGTGTGTTTTTCTGTAATTTCAGGTATTTTCTGGCTGAAATTGAGGGACCTGAGCAAAAATCTGATTCAGAGGCTGAGAAAGAACTGCAGATGCTGTTGGATTCTGACCTCCCTGCACTCAAATGCAATTTTCTGGAGCTACAGAAGTTCAATTGGCGCGTTCTCAATTGGGACTTTCCAGCAATGTATAATAGTCCATACTGAGATTTGATGGCCCAAACTGGCGTTAAACGCCAGCCAGAGACCCTTTTCTGGCGTAAAACACCGGAACTGACACCAAAACTGGAGTTGAACGTCCAAACTGGTACTTTACCTGGCGTTTAACTCCAGAAAAGGCCTATGCACGTGTAAAGCTCAAAGCTCAGCCCAAGCACACACCAAGTGGGCCCCGAAAGTAGATTTATGCACTCTCTGCACTTAGTTACTCAATTTCTGTGATCCTTAGTAACTAGTTTAGTATAAATACTAGTCTTTCCTATTAACTGTGACGAGCTTCAAACTCACGAATGTTGGGCGCAATGACAGTGTGCAAAAGGATAGAGAGATCCTATTCTGACACAAGTGAGAACCGACAGATGATTAGCCGTGCGGTAGCTGTGCCTGGTATTTTTCATCCGAGACGAGAGATCCGACAGTTGATTAGCTGTACAGAAACCGTACCTGGACCATTTTCACTGAGAGGACGGATGGTAGCCTTTGACAACGGTGATCCACCAACATACAGCTTGCCATGGAAGGGAGCACGCATGATTGGATGAAGACAATAGGAAAGCAGAGGTTCAGAAGCAACAAAGCATCTCCAAATGCTTATCTGAAATTCCCACCAATGAATTATATAAGTATCTTTATTTTAATTTACGTTTTATTTATCTTTCAATTATCAAAACTCATAACCAATTGAATCCGCCTGACTAAGATTTACAGGATGACCATAGCTTGCTTCAAGCCGGCAATCTCCGTGGGATCGACCCTTACTCGCGTAAGGTTTTATTACTTGGACGACCCAGTGCACTTGCTGGTTAGTTGTACCAAAGTTGTGAAAAGTGTGATCACAATTCCATGCACCACTTGGCGTTTTTAGAGAATGTTACCAAAAGTGATTTTTGGTTTTAATGGAAATTAGTTTGAGGAAAAGTGACTCTTGGCAAGATGTGATTTGAATACATTTTGTTTTCGAAAGTAAGTGAGCCAAGAATGATTTTAAAATCAGAATAAAGATGAGTTTGGTTCTGATTGAGATGCGATTTGTACGTCGCAAAAGTGTACCGAACACTATATCCCTGGACAGTATGCCAGGCACTATTTTCCTGGGTAATGTGAGGACTAAGGCAGAGTATCCCGCTCACATCCCTTCGAAATCACAAGAGTATGCTAGGCACTATATCTCTGGACTGTGTTCCAGGCATGATATCCCTGGGGTTTCCCATCTATATTCATGACCAAAAGATAACATTCCCATCGGCATGTGTCGAGTTGGTAGTTGAACCGATAATGTGATATCACAGCCAATAGGACAGGCGCATCTATGTGACATTGTTTGGGTATGCACAATGTAATTAGTTTGCCTATGTATTGCTATACTTGATGTAACTGCTTTGATTGTGTTTGGACCTCTTTACTTGTGTTCGTGACTGAAATTGGTTGGAATGTAGTGAATTAGATGTTGATTGAGTTGTTTGGACATGGGGCCGTGATTGATTATGTAAAAGGCCGGAGGTCGTGATTGGTTTGTGTTTGTGGTTTAGTAAAGTATGAAAAATCAAACTAGTCCAGCATAGACTTGATGAACCTATTCTTGGAACAGGTTGGTCATTCATACTATCTAGAAAAACTTTTAATATTTTATACAAAAGGAAAATATTTTGGATTTTGAAGAATTAACAGATTTTTCTTTTAAAAATAATTTTGGATTTTTGAATGTAAACCTTTGGTTTTTGAAAGGATACATATGGCGAGCAACAATCACTGTACCTTGAAAACAATTTTAATTTACGTATCTTATTATAGCAATTCTCTAACCCTATAGATAGAACCAGCGAGGACGATGTTCTCACTCCTCTACAGGTTTTTCCTTTTCAGGATATGGACAACGAAGTTCGGAAGAGTTTATTTCGCTCTAACTTTATTTGATATCTTTGTATTATCATAGTTATTATTATTTTTTCCTCGCCTTTATTCCTATTATTTTGTAAGAGGGATAGGAATTTGTGATGTGTAACGTTTGTAAGTTATTGCTATGTATATATATACTTTGTAAGTATTGTATCTGGTCTGTATATACGTATTTATGTTTTTAATAAAAAAAGTCTTTTCGAAAGATCATATGATTTTAAGTTTTAAACAAGCTCCTATCTTAATATTAAATATGTTTTAGTCATTGTAATATCTAAGCTATCAGAGTGGCGCAAATGAAAGTGTGACATTCTAATAGCAAGGGTGTTACACACATGAATGCAAGGATTCCCACATCCAAGCCTCCTCTTCAAGCATGTTGCATGTGGGCTTCTCCACGTTGCACATGGGTTCCTCAACATGCCCTGAGCAATGCACGTGAAGTCCAAGAATCAATTCAAGCCCACAAAGCTTAAGGCTCAAGGCCCTAACCACAAGGAAGATCACCTTGTTAATTAGGAGTTATTAGAAAATATTTGATTTTGTTTTGATTTAGTTTAATTTTGAATTTTAGGTTTTCGTATTAGGTTTTTAAATAAGGTCTCTGTTCACAAACAGAGTACGATATTTTTACACCACCCATTACATCACATTACACACCAGACTTCACAATTTTATTTTCATTACACCATGAGCAACTAATCTCCTCTGTTAAGGTTAGGAGCTCTGTTGATTCTTATGGATTAATGTTATTGCTTTACTATTCTTGATTTATGCATTGATGTTTCTTAAGAATTAAGTTTCACTCTTCATTACAATGATTTGAATATATTGAAAAATACTTCGAATCTAAATTGAATTCTAAAATCATCCTGGGAAGATTGTATGTTAGAATTAAGCTTGAAACTTATTCCCATGACTCTCTAAGCTTTGAACCTAGTTTGATAAGCAAAAGTAAATCATCTAGGGTTAGGACTTGAGAATTGTGTGGTTTTGAATCTGTGCATGTGCTTAACCTCTTTTCTTAAATAATTGACTAAGAAATTAGTGATTAATTAGGTTAAAGAGAAATTGAATTAACAAGGAATTAGAAGTTTGATTAATTGTGATTCACCATAAGAAACATTCCTGCATGATCAAGTTAAGATAGAAAGTGAAAAGCATTATTCTTGAAAGTTTAATATCTCTGAAACCTTAACTTTTTACTTTGCAATATCCCATGAAATTGTCTTGCTCGTCTTGTGGCTCTGAAGCATATCTCCATTGATTGGAGTGCTCAGAATCTGTGATTTCTTGGTGATATTCTCAGCCACCATTAGAGATTGGTGATGGTGGGTAATATCCCATAAAATCTGTTTGATTATAAGATGAATTGAACTCCATTTGAATTTTGTAAAACACATCACCAATTAAAATCAAAATTCATGTCTCAGATGAGATTTGCTTAGTGAGGCAAAAACTCAAACACCTTGGTATCAACTCAGAACAGAAAATTAAAAGAACAAAAACAAAAAAAAATGCTTAATCTAAACCTCTCACCCACTTAATCATTGTTGATCTATATCAATCCCCGGCAACGGCGCCAAAAACTTGATGAGGGAAAATTAACTTTCCACACAAACTCACCGGCAAGTGTACCGGGTCGCATCAAGTAGTAATAACTTACAAGAGTGAGGTCGATCCCACAGGGATTGATGGATCAAGCAATTTTAGTGAGGTGATTAGTTTAGTTAAGCTAACAGTGGTGAATTGAGTGAGAATTGAGTAACAGAAAGTAAATTGCAGAGAACTGTAAATTACAGAATGTAAATCAACAGAAGCTTAAATGGAAAGAAAGGTAAATTGCAGTAAATGTAAAGGAAATTGGGTGCAGAGAATTTAAAGAAAGCAGTAAATCAATCGAAGAGATCTTGAGAGCAAGTAACAAGAAATTTAAATTGCAGGAAAATTAAATCAGGCTGAATCATGAACAGAATTGTAAAGTTGCAAAAGGAAATTGTAGCAGAGGATTATTAGAAACTAAAATTTGCATAAGCCAAATTGAATTCAATACTTGAAATGTAAAAGTGCAGAAAAATAAAAGTGTATCAAAGAGAGCTTTCTATTCTATCCTACTCCTACTCCTACTGATGCCTACTACTATTGCAGCCTAACCGATCTCTCCTGTTTAAAATGAAACTGATGCCTTTATATAGGCTTTACAAAATGAAAATGAAATTGAAATTGAAAACAAATTACAAATCAAATGAAATTCTTAATCTAACTATCTCTTGTGCCTTTGAGTGATGATACTGGGCTCTGCTAGCTTTGAATCATCAATTGGGCTTGAATCAGATGAATTGAGCCAAAGTTCTGCTCCCAGGAGAGCGCTGCGTTGGCTTAGTGAGCGCTGCCCACGTGTGCGCGTCCTCTGCACGTGCGCGTGGGTAGCAAAATCTCCAATTCAGGTTCCAGTGCCAGCCTCGCGTGCGCGTGCTCTGTCCTGGGTGCACCATCGATGCGTGCGCGTCAAGTACGCGTGCGCGTCGTTTGCAAAACTTTGCTTCCAAATTTTATCTTGCCCGAAAACGTTCACTTATGCAACGTAGCGTTCTCTTTGCAAATGAACGCTACTTACATCCATGCGTACGCGTCAAGCATGCATACGCGTGGACGTCGTGTACGTGTGCGCGTCGTGACGTTTTCGCGCCAAGAGCGCTCCTTGGTTTAAATCATGGGCCACGCTTTTAAAAGCGTGGCCTAAGGCCCCAAACGTGCTCAAACTCCAAAAGTATGTCCAGAATTCTTCCTTTGAGCTTATTTTGTGCTTTCTGCTTCTTTTTCTTCATCTTTTCACCTATCATCAACCAAACAGATACATCAAAACCTTGGCATAATCATCAAATCTTGCATCATTCATATTATCAACTAAATCTTGCAAGAAATCTAATGAAAATGCATAAAATTATCAATATTTGATTGAATCAAGACAAGCATAAAATTCTCACTCAAACACTTAGTTGTTGCATAAAAATGCATAAAAACCAAATAAAAACTAATGAAATAGGCTTGTGAAACTAGGCTAAAATGACTTATCATCAAATATCTTGGGACTTCATTACATTGTTCCATTAATAATTTCCTCTTCATTTTTGTAAAGAACCCTTTTACCCTTAGTCTTTTGATATAATTACTTGTTTGCCCTTAGTCGCACACTTAATTGTGTTTATGCTTATCTTTTACCAAAACAGCCCCGACATCACAGTTTCTTTCCTATCTTAAAAATATCAAACGACTTCGGAATTGTGTAAATTTTATGTTCACGCAATCTTCTAAAACTAAAATTTGTAACCAGCTAAAGGCTACAATTTTCTGATCACTCTAGCCCCATAAATTAAGGAAAAACTGTGGGTCCCCTGTATTTCGAGTAGCACTGCATCTTGTTCCTTTACAAGGTTTCTATACATTAGGTAGCGTTTGTTTTGAGGTACTGAGACAGAGACTGAGAGACTGAGATTCAGTATTTTGTTTGTTAGTTCAGAGACTGGTACTAAAATTTCTGTCTCTGTCTCTAAAATTTCAGTATTTCAGTACCTCCAAAAAGTAGGGACACAGGGGACTGAAATTTTTAGAGATTGAGACTGAAACTTTAATAACATTTTATATCTAAAATACTTTCGTTTCAATTAATTAATTCCAATTTTACCCTTTGTGCAAATTAAATTAGAGTTTCATTCTTGTTTCATTTCCTGTCTCCGATTTTGCACCAAACAGAATACTGAGATTTATTTCAATCCCTGTCTCTTAGTCTCTGTCTCTCAGTCTCAGTCTTTCCGTCTCTGTCTCTCCACCAAACGCTACCTTAGGTAACAAATACGCACTAGTCCATTTCTTAGATGTAGGTACCCTAATGACACTAACATTTATTTTGGTTTCGGTCTCACCTAATTTTAAGCTTATAGAATTAATTACAAATTTTTAAAGTTCTGTCCTGTTTGCAAAATCTCCTTAGAAAAACCAGTGAGACAACCCTTATTGAATATTTTGTATTAAATTCTAAAATCATTGAAACCATCTAAAACTTTGAACCACCACACTAGACACAACCATGTTTAACCACCTTTTGGTCCCACTAAATTCTAAGTTGAATTAGACTTTATGCAAGTTGTACAAGAGACTGCCTCCGCACTTTCTTGATAGTAAAACAGCCGCTTGTACCTTCTTTTGAAAAATCATTAAAAATTCAACGCAATACATCCAGCCATCAAAATTGGTAAGAATAATTTGGACATATTTCTCTTTCAATCCTAACTAGTTTGACATCCATAGCTGCCCTAAGGTAGAAGTTATTCACTTTGGAAGTTGAGTAAAAATCTATCGAATTATATTTTTCAAATCAGCATATATAGTTTCTTCTAACTTGCATAATTCTCACTACAAGACCATAACTATCCTAAATTTTGGAAAAAATCTTAACTCACATAGCAATAAATATATCTTGGTTGCAACCCAAAAGCTATTCATATTTAGGAGTTATAGGCATTAGAAGTTATTGTAAAATGTGCTAAAAACTGACTTTTCCTATTTTAACTAATGATTTTCAAAAATTCATATCTTCCAGTTCTCAACTCCTAAAAGCCTAAAATTTTAGAGAAATAAAATATATTCATCAAACTTTCAAAAAAAATATTTCTACTAAAAAATTCAGTTCATGAAAGCTAAACCGAAGCACACAAGTTGCTGCACCACTCAGAATTATGCAACACAATAGTTTTTCGACAGCCATACTTCAAAATCTCATATAAAACTCAACTTAAATCCAATAGCCCTGAAATTTAATTTTATTTAAATAGAATCATCTAGGTTTCTTTTGCAACTAGTTCCAGCATAATATCATTCCTGAGATGAACGTTATTTACATTGGAAGTTGGTCTTGTAATGTATAATCCTGTTTTAGTAAATCAGTGAACACAACTCCTTCCAAGTTGCATAATTTGTTCTTCAAAACTTAGATCACCTTGAAATTCGGATTGAACATACTAGACATAACAAGCTTTCATTCACAATTGATTTTAACTCAAAATTCATTCAGAATTGAGAGTTATGCATATGGAAAATTGCTGGTTTAGAAATAGATATCTATTTTCACTACATAAAATATCAGATTTCAAGAATTCATATCTCCCAATCCAAAACTCCAAAAATTTTGAAATTTTAAGACAATAAGAGGCACTTGTGGCAAAATTTGAGGACACAAGGCTTCTCATTTTTTACGTTCTTGCACATAATAGCAAAGTGTCTGATCTTTTTCTAGCATATAAACATTGCAAAATTAATATTAGAAACTAAAAAAAAAGTCAACAGACAATTTCTTCTTCTTATCATAGTGAACATGTAGAAATTTTTTAGAATCATTGCCACTTAAGTTAGGGTGGCAAGCTTTCATGCAATCATAATAACTAGTAAGCCTTCTCAATCTGTAATGGTGTGACATCTGGAAGCTATTAAGAAAGAACCAACCAAGTATTAGACACAATATATATTTTAATTATGCTTAACAATAGATAGAAAGATAAAAAGGCACCGATGCGGATTTTACAATCCACAAAACACCGACAAGTGTACCGGATCGAATCAAGTAGTACCTCAGGTGAATGAGGGTCGATCCCACGAGTATTAACGAGTTAAGCAAGCAAGATCAATCAATTAATCTAGTCAAACTAGCAAATTCGGGTTTTGAAAGGCTTTAAGCGTAAGCAGCAGTTAAACGTAGCAAAAACAGAAGCAAGCAGTGAGTGTAAAAAAGGTATATGATTAAGAAAGTTAAGGTTTCAGAGATGTTAGTCATCTGAATTAACACTTTTCGCTTTCTATTCTAATCATGCAACGATTCTTTTATGGCAAATCGTTAATAATTAAATCATAATCCCTTGGTAATTCAATTTCTCTTTAATATAATCAAATGCTAATCCCTTAGTCACTTAATTAAGAAAAGAGGTAAGCACGTTTCTGATTTATAAAACCACACAACTCATAAGAGTTTAACCTAGTTGATTTTATGTCACTTATCAATCTAGTTTCAAAACTTAAGAATGATGAGAATCAGTTTTCAAGGTTAATTCAATTAATCAATTTTCCAAGAGATTAAGAGAATTCAAATCAGAGATGAATTGTTTCCCAACATATTTAAACCCTTTGAAATGAAGAACAAAAATTGTTTCTTAAAGAGGAACCAATTGCATCAATTAGAAATAGAAAAGTTATTGCATTTATCTATAAAACTAACAGAGCTCCTAACCTTAACCGAGGAGAATTAGAAACTCATGCTTGTTTTGGAATCCTTAAGAAAATAAAACTCAAAAGTGCCAAAGAAGGTAAGAGGTCAGAACCCTCTTCCTTTATATACAAACCCTAAAAGATAAAAAATCAAAATTCAAAACTTCTTAATCAAATTCAAAATCAAAAACAGAATCAAATCTTTATTTAATTTTTTTCCACCGAGAAGATCTCTTTCCTGATTGCTTGTGGTCTTTAATAACTGTCCTCATTAATGAGCTTGTGATTGATCCTTCAAAGGGTTGAGAAATTGAAGGACAGAAGGCTTTGGTTTGAGATTCTGGAAGAAGCAGCAAGGCCTACGTAGTACTTGGCTTGTTCCAAGTCATACGTCATATGGAAAATTGATCCTAGAGTGTCTTTCGGGGGCTCACGTACAACGTGAAGTGGGCTACGTTGTACGTGATCTAATCTTCCTCAATTTGGCCTTTAGGAGTTGCTCTAGCATTGTACGTGATAATTTCCCCGTACTACGCGAAGGACCACTTGCACATACGTGTGGCCTAGGCGTACATGTGACTGCTGAAATGTCCTTTGTTGCGTGCACGCGTGATGTAAGCATACGCATGACAACTTTGTTGTACGTGGGATCTTCAGCGTACTACGTGAAAAGTGATGGTCACGCGTACGCGTGCTACATGCGTACGCGTGACATGGAAAGGGTCCCCAACGTGCTACATGCGTACGCGTGACATGGAAAGGGTCCCCAACGTAGTACTTGAAAGCTTCAACATACTACGTCAAATAATGCTCACGCGTACGCACGCTGCATGCGTACGTGTGACATGTAAAGTGTCGGGGACGTAGTACGTGAAAGCTCCAATGTTGTACGCCCTCACCCTTTTTTCTTCCAAAGGCTTTTTGTTTCTTGCAGTGAACTTTTTGTATCTTCCAGGATACTTTCTCTTTCTTCCTTTCTGTTTTGTTTGTTTTTGTTCTCCTAAACTTCCTATAACCAATGAATTTCAACTAATCAAAGTAATATCCATTCTAACCTTAAATTGATTGATTATCCACAACAATTCTTAATAAATCAATTAAAATAAAGAAGGAAAAGCACTAATGATGCGGATGCATCAGACACACATACACATGAAAAATTATCGCACCACCATTATCTCTCAGCCAGTGCTAAACCTTTTATCATTTTTTCAGTTGGTACCCTGAAAAGTTTAAATTCTCTTTTTTATAAACTCTAACCTTCAAAAAAATAAAAAATAATTGAAGTTAGAAAAATCAGGCAAGGAATGAGATATGTAAAGGTTTAACACTGCTCATTATTTTTAAAATATTTGCGTGACCTACATAGTGATTCTTGAAAAGCACTACAAACAGATCCACAAACCAGAACAATAAAAGCAATACAATAATTCAAGAACAAACAACAATTCAATAACTCAACAAAAGTACTTCAGTAGTTTAGAGCACTATCATTATATATAACGAAATTCTCCTTTTACTATTTTAGCAATCATAATAATTTATACTCTTAACTATATCATAACTACAAGCAAATAATATAATATAATTTGAAATACTACAACAGAAACAGCAGAAAGCACTTCTCCAAAAGGACTTTGTACAACAGCAACAAAGACGTACCTTGGGATAACTGGAGCAAGAACAAATGCAGGATTTCGGGAGAATACAGCAGTTTTTGAAGCCACAGCTACCTTGGTAGCATTTTGATTCAGGAAAAGAGCTACTGAAATAGCTCCTCCTCCTCCATTTACAGCACTTTGATCTGGAACAAGAATAGCAACAGCTCCATTTACAGCGGTAAGAACCCCAAATTAATTAACCACTTAATTATAAAATAAAATAATAATTTAATTGCCCAAAATAGGTTCAAAAATATAGAAATGTTATCTTAAAAAGAAAAAAGTGATATTTGGATTTAGAAAATATTTTCGAGCAGGAACAAGTATTTTTCTGCAGAAAATTGCGTAAAAATGTGTACCGGTAATTTAGCCGGTAGTACCGGCTTAAGTCTATCGGTGTTTTGTGAGAATAATAAAAACAGTAGAAAACCTTAGGAAAATATTTAGAATTAAAAACCGGACACTAATCCTAAAGTTGGACCCAAATCCAACATATAAATGTGATCATTAAGAGGCATTCAGCCTAATTTTTCAGGAAAGAGAGATAAAGGGAAGGTGAGAAGAGAGAAGAGAAGGGGTTTGGGGTTTCACTATTCACTCAAACCTTGTTTTGCTCATAACTTGAGCTACGATGCTCCGATTGACGAGCCGTTTACGGCCACGCAAAGCTTTCGACAAGCTCTTTAATTCTAGCTAAACAAAATTGGTAAGATTTCGAAATCCATGCTCCAGCTTCCAGCCCTAACAAATCCACAATTTTACGTTTGATTTTTGAATGAGTTTTGTAATTTTAGTGGTTTAGGTGAACTCTAGTTGCGAGTAATTGTCAGGTTTCATCCACATTTGGCTATGGGTAAGGTAAGAATGCCCTAACCAGTATGAATTTGTGGTTTTAGTGAACCATAGGTATTAATTATGATGAATTAATTGTGTATAGCTTGAATGTCGTAATTATTGGAGTTGATTTGGAGGTTTTCTACCAAGTTAGATGGCTTGTTGATTTTTGGAAGCTTAGTTGGAGGTTATTTGGTGGATTTGAGCATATTGGGAATCGGTCAAGGTATGGTTTTAATTTTCTTTATGTAATATGTAATATTTTGTGACACTTAGGCTAGTGACCTTTAAGATAGGATTGAATGATGTAGTTGTATAATTAATTGCATGTAAATGTTATGGTTGATGATGATTTTGATGAAGTTTGAAGGAGTTGTATTTGGTAGAGTATGAATATTGATGATTATGATTATTGTGATGATTGGATGAATTATGATGTTAATAATGGGTAATTGTTGATGTGTTGATGATTGATGATGTTGTTGGTGATAGATGATAAAAAATTAGAGAATTTATCATGATAAGTTGATAAACAATGTTTGTGATGGTTTAGAATGGTGTATATGTGAATTGTTTGATGTTGGGATTGATTATGTTTAAGATGGTTATATTGAGAAGACATAAAGGAAATTAGGAGGATTTGATGGTTTGATAGCTAGATGCTTGAGAAATGGTTGGAAAGTGTTTACTATAAATATTTGAGTTGTGTTGAGTGTGTTTTGTTTGGTTTGGTTTTAGAAGTTTTGGAAAAACTAGATAATTGACACTTTTGGTAAAAACCTGTTTTTGGTGAACTTTGGCCAAACACTACATCTCTGGGATGCGCATGATATGATAGTGAGCAGAAAGGCGACATCCCTGGTCGTGGCAGAAAGGCGACATCCCGGGGATGTGTCGGGTTGGCATTTTGAACCGACAAGTGATATCATGAGCTAATAGGACAGACATTCATCATATGCATCTTCTATCTGTTTGTATGCTTTGTTCAACTTCTATTGTGTCTAAATGTATCATATGCCTACTTGTTAATTGTTCTATTTGTGCTTTCTACTGGATTTGAGAAGGCTCGGTAGGCGGCAGCAATAGGATCGCATGGAGGTTAGGTCGGCGAAGGCGTTGGGACAGTGGTGACTAGTTTTAGTTAGACATCCTTTAAGATATAATACCCTATTTATGGTTTATAGGTTGTCGTTTATTATGGTTGAATATCTATATTCGATGTGAAGTTCTAGGATTGCCTTTGGCATCCCGAAACCTTATATCTTACATATTGGGCACTATTACCATACTGAGAACCTCCGATTCTCATACAATATTTTGTTGTTATTTTTCAGATGCAGGTCGCAAATTCACCTCAGTGAGTTTGTGGACATGGTGACAGATGGAGGATGGTTTCTCCTTTGTGTTATTCTACCTTACTTTTGTTGTAGTTATTCTCTCATCTTTTGTATTTATATAACTTTTTTGCCTTAGAGGCTTTTGCTTTAATCTTTGAGAGATAGGAAGTAAACCTTTTATAAAACTCTGTTGTATCTCTTGACTAGTTGGCCTAAACTCCGCAGGCGGTGAATAGTTTTCCTTTTGTATATCATACTTATGTATATCTTGTTTACTTTAATTATTACCTTGTATATCATGGAGCTATCTACAAGGTTATATATGTATATATTATATTTTGTATCTTTTTCTGCCAACGCGTTTAGTTATTGTGTGTAAACGCTTCGCATTTTCGTAATTCCGCTTTATGCGACTTTGAGCTTTTATTTCTTCATCAGGCTTCTTGTTATATAAATTCTTGAATATATGTTATATTATGAGCTTTAGAACTGTCGTGGCACTTTGTTATCCTTTGCTTTACGGCTAGAGGTAAGGTTTAGGGTGATAGAGTGTTACACCAGCAAATTGATTTGAAAAATGAGCAGTAGTTACTCCCTTGACAGTAATTTGATGACAGAGTGGGACACAAGCAGCAACACAACCATTTTGGCAAGAATCAATTGATGAAGAGAAGACAATTGCAACTGTAACTGCAGCAATGGCCTGCGACAGTGATCTTAAAAAAAAATTAGGGATCACTCAGAGTTTCAATCTTCATAGCTAAACAACATTAACATACTATTCATATGTGAAATTAATGAAAAGAAAGGCATAGTTATGCTTAGCACCAGTGATCCAAACAACCTATTTGAGAAAATAACAAACCAAAAAAATGATTAAATGAGAGTGAAAATATACTAGAAAAGATAAGCTCCCAAGCTTTTGAGAACTTCTAAAATTGAGCTTGAAATTTCCACTTGCCACAAGCAAAATCAAAGTCAACTATAGTATAATCACATTAGTTTATTAATTACATTTTTATATTTTAGTATCAATATTTAGTACTAAAACTTAGAAAGCAAATAACTATACTTGAGAGAAGGGGATGTAGAGGGTTTATAAACAGAAATTGTGGACAATAAAAGAATTAAGAATACAGAAAGAATACCTCAATATAACAGTCATATACCTTGAAATTCTGAGCAATTTCACGGACAAGACGCTGGAAGGGAAGCTTGCGGATCAACAGCTCAGTGCTCTTTTGGTACTTTCTGATCTCACTGAAAATTTATAGCAAAAATTTAAAAAAAAAATTCATGACAAAATAAACATATAAATTAATGGAAGGAAGACAAGAACAATTAGGGGGAAAAAGTAAAATAAGTAACAATCATTTACCATAAGGAAAATGCTTACAATTACCTTGACAACAAGTAATGGATCAGAAGAATTATGTTTACCAGTAAACTTTGTCAAAACACATACATTAAACAAACTCTTATTATATCAAATGCATTCACATGAATGCTAAATCAAGAAAAAACAAAATCCCAAATTAGAGAACCTAGAAACAACAAAATTAGAAATCAAAAACCCTAAAAATCCATAACTAAGAGTATAACACTAATAATAACAAGCAATGCTCAAATGATTCTGCACAAGAAAGCATCTAACACAAATACAGATGATTGTAACTAAATCAGGCATACTAAAATTGAACTAGACATAGAAAAAGCCTAATTAAATATGAATTGTGATATAGAGTTCTAATTAAATTTAATACATGCTAGTGACTAGGGAGTGGGGATTAGGAACCCTAATTGCCTAAATCAGAAAAAAATTAAAAGCCTACCTATTGTGAAGGAGCAGAGGCGGCACGAGTAGTAAAGGAGACGGGAGGCACAATAAAGCAGTGGTGAGCAAAGAAGCAGAAGAGCATGGCGAGGTGGTGGTGCGATGTAGGAGAGCTGCGACGTCGTTGCTGCGAAGTAGCAGAGCTACGACGGCGGTGCAAAGTTGCAGAGCTACGAAAGCGGTGCGGCATAACAAAGCCGCGGTGGTGGCGTAGCATAGCAGAGCCGTGTTAGGATGTGGTGCAAGGAGAAGAGGAAGGTATGGACAAGGTCTCTTAGCTTTCTGTGAAAGGAAAAGGGCGTCGGTGTAAAAACGGAATAATTCCCTAAGTGTTATAGCTCACTTATATTGCCGATTTAGAATCAATCAAAAACAAGAATCAATTCGTTGGTAGCATAGTCCAAACCAACAATGAATTCTCAAGATCAAATAATAAATTCAATACAAGATATAAACCGAGATCAAGAGTAAATCAACCTCGGGTCGTTCTCTCTAGGAATTGTAATTAAGTGTCCTATTATTGGCTATGAGGGAAGCAAGGGATTTGATTGCAAGTGACAAGAAAATTAGAAGGCAAGAAAGTAAAGAAGCATGCAAGGAATTAAAGCTCAAAGCAAGTAAATCAAAAAGAGAATTCAAGTGGCAAAAAGTAGGAACTCTTAGCAAGGATTGGGAGTTAAGGATTCCTATCATAATCATAGACAACAAACATGATAATTGCTAAGAATTAATCCCAATTAGTCTATCCTAACATCGAGAATAAGTCAAAAGGGCATAATTGATCTCAATCCACAAGTCCTAATCAACTCACTAATTAACTTAGTGAAAGACTAGCGTTAGTGAAAACCAAACCAACTAACAATTCTAATCACAATATCGAATGGACATCTATGACTCAAGGTCGCCTAATTATCCAATTCCAAGCCAAAAGTGTGAAAAACTAGGTAAAAGTCATACCAAGCATTTTGTCAAACACTTGGTGGGTGTGAAAATAAAGCATACTCAAAGATATTATCTACCAAGTTATTCTTATCTTTTCATTCCCCACACTTAAACATCATACACTTTCACTAACTTAAGCTACTCAAAGATTCAAATAAAGAATATTTCATTGTTTTCCGCTCAAGGTTAATGATGTGGCAAAATAAAGAACAAAAAGGAGGTATTCATAGGCTCAAAGTGGCAAACAAAGGTAAATGAAATGGTAGGCTATTTGCGTTAAGTGAGCTATAAAGAAATAATGGCCTCAATCACATAAATGCATAAATATACATTAAACAATGGACGTATAGAATTAAACAAACTAAATATTACAATCATAAAGAAGAGCAACACACAAGAATGAAATAAGTGGTCAAATAATATAACCACACAATGAGGCTCAAAAACTCACAAGTTGTATGTTCTTTAACTCAAAACCATATTCCACAATGTATAAATCATGCAAGTTTCAATGAAAAATTTCAACTCAATTCAATTTGAATTTCAATGCCCTATATAAAAAGTAAGCTTCTTGGAAATTTCATTAATTTGACTAACATTTATTCTATATATGTATATAATGTGATTGGATGAAAAAGGTCAAAAATCTTAAGTTTAATTCCTAATTTCAATCAACCCAAAATAGCAAGTATATAGGAAATCAAACTTAGGTGCAATCATCACATCATCCAAAATCACAATCATAGCTAAAAAACTAAAAAGCATATGCAAAAGCCAAGATTAAGAGCAAAATGCCAAAATATGCATAACTACAATATAATACTAAGTTATGTACAAGCAAAATTAGAAAGTGCAATAAACTAAGAAAGTGCAATAAACTAAGTAAAAAGGTTTTCAAAAGATAAAATATATACAAAACAACTAAAAAGTATAAAAAGAAACTAAACTAAAAGTGTTCGGAAATGAAGCTTGTCACCCAAAATGCGCTTGCTAAAGATGCACAACCTCCCCACACTTAAGATGTAGCACCGTCCTCGGTGCTCACCATGCGGAGTGAAAAGAGTCGTCACTGTGTCACCATACAAAAGTGGCTGCAAGAGTGATGGTGGTGCTGAAAAGGAAAGAGCTAAGTCACAAAACAGCATATGTATGAAGTGAACAGATAATATAAATTTGAATGGAAGCACACATGAGATTCAAGTTAGAAGAAGTAACTTCCAATCAAATAAAGGAATCTAAGAAAGCTAACTTGCTTGTTTATCAAAGAGAAAAAGAAGAAAGGAGCGTTATTGCTATGCACGAAGGAAAAAAAAAAGAAAATAGTTAAAAGGTTAAAAAGGAAAGTTAGTTGAAAAGGAAAGGAAAAGTCAAAAGGTGGGTGAAGAAAAGAAAACAGTTAAAAAGTTAGTGTTAGTTGAAAAGAAAAAGAAAGTTAAAAGTTATGTGAGTAAAAAGAAAATAGTTAGTTGAAAAAGAAAAGAAAGAAAAGATAGTCAGAGGTTATGTTAAGAAGAAGAAAAAGTTAGTTGAAAAAGAAAACAAAGGTCAAAGTCATGTAAAGGAAAAGAAAGAGTTAGTTGAAAACAAAGAGAAAGGCAAAAGTTATGGGCATAGCAAAAACGTCCCTAAATTCTGAAAATTTCCAAAGTTCCAAAACAAGCAAGTTCATGTTCAACTTCTCAAAATAAAATATGCCTTATGCTGAAGTGAGTAATGCGATTTTAGTGGGCATATAATCAAAGAATAGTGGGCACATCCACTTAGCATAAGGTGAGACATTTTGGTGTTGACAAAGGTAAATAAGGAAAATTCAAACACCAAATTATAACGAAGCATAAAAGTCACAAGTTGAAACAAGAATTGAAAACTCATGATCTAAGTGACTTCATGAAAGTTAGGCAAAAATAAAATGAATTAATTCAGCCACATAGATTAAAAAAACTTTAAACTTGTGAGTTTATGCAAAAGAGGATCAAAATCTCAAAAGAATTTCAAGTTTATGGTCAATTTAAAACTCAATTAAGGCATATTCAATGCTCAAGAAGAACGCATGATTTAAAAGAAGCAAAGAAGTTAAAGAATTGACCAAAACTCGTAAGGAAGCTCATGAGGAAATTTCCAAACCCATTTAGCAAACAAGATTCTATTGACACAGAAATCCGTCAAATAGAAACTTGTTGCACCAAAGAAGACAATGTCATTTAATGAACAAGTTTAAGAAAAATCCTGCAGCATTTCAACAATAAATTGGCTATTTCCCAAATTCAAACAATCAATTCAGATTTCCTATGAATGCTTTAACCATTAAATTCACAAAATTCATGTATGTTTTCAAAGGAAATCAGACAGTGGGCCAAAATACAGCAAGAACAAAAATACAGCACCAAAACAATGAACCATTTAACAAGCAGGCAATCTGAATTCAAACAGTCAAGTGCAAAATTGAAAGAAGACTTCAGCAGCAATTCAGCCAAGCCATTTCAAACCAAATGAAATTCAAACTTAAGAAGCATAATAGCATGATTAATTATCCAGCAAGCAAACCTAATCAAGGCAAACCAAACTGCAGGCTTCAACAATTTTAGCCGCAATGTTGTCAATGGAACCAGTTTCAATCCACACATACCCACATATTTAACACAATTCTAGCAACAATAATTCAACACTCCCAGCAGCAATATCTCAGAAGTTCAACAGAAAATCAGTCAAACAACTAACCAAATGAACTCAACAGTAATTTAACCATCAATTCGATCAGAAAAATCAAATCAGAATTAGTGATTCTACATCATAAACAGCAATTCAGAATCAGTGATTCCATCACAAATGAGCAACCCGAACAGCAGTGAATTAATCCAGCAGTAACCAAAACAGCAGCAATGCACAACATATAATGGACTCAATAAGCATTCGTTGCATTGAATTCGATAATCGTTCCAGAAGCAAGCAGTATGAATTCAAGCAATTACTCATAATTGAATCCAACAATGAACTGCAATTGGGAACAAGAACTCAGCCAATAGCATTTAGCAAGAACAAAGCAATAACAGATAACCAGGCAGCAGCATCAATTGCACAGGGGCAAATCATGAAAGAGCAACATTCCGAACAGCATTATTAATCAAAACAACCCTAAATCCACTATCCAGCTCAAATTCTCTAACCACCTAATCAACTAAACATGCATAAACTAACTAAATTAAGATAAACAAAATGAACTAACTAGCTGTAATATGATAAACGAAACAGAACAAAGTAAAGGAAAAAGAAAATGGTTAAACCTGGGAAGCAGAATCAGAGCAGAGGGAGGAAGGGGAAGGAAGGGTGGAAGCGGCCGGCCAAAGTGGCGGCACCAGCGGTGATACTCAGAGACTGAAGTGGCGAAGAAGAAGGGCAGCGCTGCGTTGCAAGGCTGAGAAACAGGGGAGACGCCCTGTTCTTGCTGCTCGAAGGCATCGAGAGAATAGGGGGATGGCGGTCACGGTGGTGGTGGTCGAAGCCAGGGAAGGGCTTCGTACGTTCGGCGAGGGAACAAGGGTATGGCGCCTCGGTGTTGAGCTCGACGGAAGGGGTTCTGGTGGGGGTTCCTCTGGTTCGGCGAGGAGAAGATGGGGCTCTGGCGCGAGGGTAACGTCGCGATGGCACTGGGCTCGGTAGAAGCTAGAAGAGGGAAAGGGGAAGAGAAAGGGGCGCGGCGGTGTGGGTTATCGCCGGTGATTATGGATGAAGGGAGGAGAGTGTGGTGACGCGGCTGGAACGAGAAGAGGGTTGGGTCACGGAGAGGTCGCCGGCGTAGATGAAAAGAGGAGGATGAGCGAGGTGGGATCGCGGACAGAACAGGGGCTGGAGAGGCGCGGCGAAAGCAGGGCAGCGGCGATTAGGGTTGCCGGCGGTGCTGCGGTCCTGGGCTCGCGGAGAAAGAAAGTCACAAGTTGAAACAAGAATTGAAAACCTCATTATCTATGTGACCTAATGTACGTTAGGCATGAATAAAATGAATCAAATCAGCCACATAGATAGAAAAACCTTCAAACTTGTAAGTTTATGCAAAAGAGGCTCAAAATCTCAAAAGAATTTCAAGTTTATGGTCAATTTAAAACTCAATTAAGGCATATTCAATGCTCAAGAAGAACGCATGATTTAAAAGAAGCAAAGAAGTTAAAGAATTGACCAAAACTCGTAAGGAAGCTCATGAGGAAATTTCCAAACCCATTTAGCAAACAAGATTCTATTGACACAGAAATCCGTCAAATAGAAACTTGTTGCACCAAAGAAGACAATGTCATTTAATGAACAAGTTTAAGAAAAATCCTGCAGCATTTCAACAATAAATTGGCTATTTCCCAAATTCAAACAATCAATTCAGATTTCCTATGAATGCTTTAACCATTAAATTCACAAAATTCATGTATGTTTTCAAAGGAAATCAGACAGTGGGCCAAAATACAGCAAGAACAAAAATACAGCACCAAAACAATGAACCATTTAACAAGCAGGCAATCTGAATTCAAACAGTCAAGTGCAAAATTGAAAGAAGACTTCAGCAGCAATTCAGCCAAGCCATTTCAAACCAAATGAAATTCAAACTTAAGAAGCATAATAGCATGATTAATTATCCAGCAAGCAAACCTAATCAAGGCAAACCAAACTGCAGGCTTCAACAATTTTAGCCGCAATGTTGTCAATGGAACCAGTTTCAATCCACACATACCCACATATTTAACACAATTCTAGCAACAATAATTCAACACTCCCAGCAGCAATATCTCAGAAGTTCAACAGAAAATCAGTCAAACAACTAACCAAATGAACTCAACAGTAATTTAACCATCAATTCGATCAGAAAAATCAAATCAGAATTAGTGATTCTACATCATAAACAGCAATTCAGAATCAGTGATTCCATCACAAATGAGCAACCCGAACAGCAGTGAATTAATCCAGCAGTAACCAAAACAGCAGCAATGCACAACATATAATGGACTCAATAAGCATTCGTTGCATTGAATTCGATAATCGTTCCAGAAGCAAGCAGTATGAATTCAAGCAATTACTCATAATTGAATCCAACAATGAACTGCAATTGGGAACAAGAACTCAGCCAATAGCATTTAGCAAGAACAAAGCAATAACAGATAACCAGGCAGCAGCATCAATTGCACAGGGGCAAATCATGAAAGAGCAACATTCCGAACAGCATTATTAATCAAAACAACCCTAAATCCACTATCCAGCTCAAATTCTCTAACCACCTAATCAACTAAACATGCATAAACTAACTAAATTAAGATAAACAAAATGAACTAACTAGCTGTAATATGATAAACGAAACAGAACAAAGTAAAGGAAAAAGAAAATGGTTAAACCTGGGAAGCAGAATCAGAGCAGAGGGAGGAAGGGGAAGGAAGGGTGGAAGCGGCCGGCCAAAGTGGCGGCACCAGCGGTGATACTCAGAGACTGAAGTGGCGAAGAAGAAGGGCAGCGCTGCGTTGCAAGGCTGAGAAACAGGGGAGACGCCCTGTTCTTGCTGCTCGAAGGCATCGAGAGAATAGGGGGATGGCGGTCACGGTGGTGGTGGTCGAAGCCAGGGAAGGGCTTCGTACGTTCGGCGAGGGAACAAGGGTATGGCGCCTCGGTGTTGAGCTCGACGGAAGGGGTTCTGGTGGGGGTTCCTCTGGTTCGGCGAGGAGAAGATGGGGCTCTGGCGCGAGGGTAACGTCGCGATGGCACTGGGCTCGGTAGAAGCTAGAAGAGGGAAAGGGGAAGAGAAAGGGGCGCGGCGGTGTGGGTTATCGCCGGTGATTATGGATGAAGGGAGGAGAGTGTGGTGACGCGGCTGGAACGAGAAGAGGGTTGGGTCACGGAGAGGTCGCCGGCGTAGATGAAAAGAGGAGGACGAGCGAGGTGGGATCGCGGACAGAACAGGGGCTGGAGAGGCGCGGCGAAAGCAGGGCAGCGGCGATTAGGGTTGCCGGCGGTGCTGCGGTCCTGGGCTCGCGGAGAAAGGAGAAGAAGGTTGGCGGAGGTGAGGCGCTGCTACTGGCGTGAAAAAGGGGGTCGCGGTGGTTTCAGGACTCGGGGGTGAGGCCGAGACAGGGAGAGAGGAAGAAGAGAAAGGGAAGGGCGCGGCGGCTGCGGCGGCTGGGTTGGGTCGCCGGTGGCTGGAGGTGGGTGGACGGTGAAACAGAGAAGGAGGATAGGGATGGAGAAGAGGGGTACTGAGGAGTCATAGGGTGCTCACCTAAGTGGGGTTATGCGGACGCACCAACTGTGCGGGTGCTCCCAGCAGAAGGGGGTGAATTGGGGTGCGTACGCACAGATAGAAAAATGGGCAAACATGCGTAGGCATATGTTGTGCAAATGTTGCGAATAGAGAGTGTCCATGAGAGTGTACGTACGAACCAGCCATGCGTACCGCGTACGCACAGAGAGAATTTGTTTTTTTTTTTACATAGGATTTAACCCAACATTCTAAAATATATATAAATAAGAAATTAATAAAAATATGCAACTATTTACATTAATTTTAGAATTAATCCAAAATTCCACCTTTCAAATTAAAATTATGAACTATTTAAAGCATTAATAATATGCACAAATAAAAATCTATCCAAAACTATTTTATCTATCTAAAAAATTAATAAAAAATTTTAAACATATAACTCAAGTCAAAAAGACAATTTAAACAAAATTACTAACTATTCACATATGTATTTTAAAACAAAAATTTATTAAGGCAAGCTAACAACTAAGAAACATATTTATAAGAAAAAACAAGCAACCAATCAAAAACAAACTATTCACATATTAACAATAACCAACAATATAACACCATTGCAATTCTCTGACAACGGCGCCAAATTTGATAAATAGAATTATTGCTGATTTAGAATCAATCAAAAACAAGAATCAATTCATTGGTAGCATAGTCCAAACCAACAATGAATTCTCAAGATCAAATAATAAATTCAATACAAGATATAAACCGAGATCAAGAGTAAATCAACCTCGGGTCGTTCTCTCTAGGAATTGTAATTAAGTGTCCTATTATTGGCTATGAGGGAAGCAAGGGATTTGATTGCAAGTGACAAGAAAATTAGAAGGCAAGAAAGTAAAGAAGCATGCAAGGAATTAAAGCTCAAAGCAAGTAAATCAAAAAGAGAATTCAAGTGGCAAAAAGTAGGAACTCTTAGCAAGGATTGGGAGTTAAGGATTCCTATCATAATCATAGACAACAAACATGATAATTGCTAAGAATTAATCCCAATTAGTCTATCCTAACATCGAGAATAAGTCAAAAGGGCATAATTGATCTCAATCCACAAGTCCTAATCAACTCACTAATTAACTTAGTGAAAGACTAGCGTTAGTGAAAACTAAATCAACTAACAATTCTAATCACAATATCGAATGGACATCTATGACTCAAGGTCACCTAATTATCCAATTCCAAACCAAGAGTGTGAAAAACTAGGTAAAAGTCCAACCAAGCATTTTATCAAACACTTGGTGGGTGTGAAAATAAAGCATGGTAAAATGACAAGAAATAATAAATGCTAAAACTACCAAGCAAAAAAATAATAATAAAGATAGCAACTCAATAAAGCAATAAAAGAGGCATGGAACATAAAGTTGCATTAAATGTATATTAAAGTAGCAAGAGTGAAAATACATAAAAGTGGCAAAAATGGAGAAGATGACAAGATAAAGTAATGAAATTAAGACAATAGAACAAGGAAAGATAGAAGAAACTAGATTAACACAAGAATTAAAACAGGAAATTAGAAAGCAATTAAACTAAAAACCCTAGGTTTTAGAGAGAAGGGGGAGCTTCTCTCTCTAGAAAACTAACAAAAACATGTAAAAACCTAAACCTAAGTGCTCCCCCCTTCATTCCTCTTCAATTTGGCTTGAAATAGCTTCAGAAATGAGTTAGATTGGGTTTTGGGGGCCCAGAAATCGCCGTTAGCGGTTTGCAGTTAATGAGATCACGTGTCAGGACTTGTGCGGACGCACAGATGTGTGCGTCCACACACTTGCTATTTTCTGACCTGTGCGTACGCACAAGTTGTATGCGTCCGCACACATAGACTTATGTCCACTATAGCAAATTGTATATCATTTCGAAGCCCCGGGCGTTAGATTTCCAATGCCGCTAGAACCGCCTCATTTGGATCTCTATAGCTCAAGTTACGACCAATTTAGTACCGAGAGGTCAGGATGGACAGCTTTCCAAATCTTTTATTTCTTGAATTCTTCCACTTTGTATGCTTTCCTTCCACTTTCTCAAGCCATTCTTGCCTTCAAAATCTTAAATCACTCAAGCAAACATATCAAGACATCGAATGGGAGAAAAGTGAATTAAAATTGGCAATTTAAGCATGAAAAGCATATTTATCACAATTAAGCACAATTAGAAAAAAATTCATAAAATCATGCTATTTCAATGAATAAGTACAAGAAAAGTCAATGAAATCCATCCAAATAGAACAAATAAATACCATAAAATGTAGATCCACCACTTCCTTAATCTAAGTTTGAAGAGAGACAGGAACCATACCTTAAGAAAAAAAAAATGAAAAACGTATGTTAATTTACTCACTTTCTTAGCAACTTCCTCATTCTTATCCTAATCCTTACTTAACACACATTTTTATCATGTGATTTAATAAAGATAGAAGGAGAAGTTCGGTCATCATCAAGGAGAGTGGATTGAGAATAATTAAATCCTATATTGTCATGTTTGACGACATAACCACGATCATATCATGTTAATTTATCATATAGTAAATAAATGTGGTAGACAATAATTTATGAAAGAGAAAAAATATATGAATGGTAAAATATGTGGTTAAAATTAATTTTTAAAAAATAATTACTAAAAGTTATAATTAACTGATCACTGATTTTTACTATAATTGAGAAAGCGGAGAAAATAGAAAAATATATCGATAGGGATATGTTACGGATCCGAGCCACGGATCCTGGACCCGGGACTATACCCAAACCCGGCTTCTCAGGTCTAACCCGCACTTCTCTCCTAGAAGGCTCGAAACCGACCCTCCAGAGCTCCTAACCAACTTTCGAATTCAAACGTCTACCTTATCTTAGCCAAATAAGATAAGATAAGATACTCATCATCACCTATAAATAGAGGACCCAAGTCCCTCCAGGTATTCACTCATTCCTCACACCTTACACCTCCCAGATCCATTTTGACTTGAGTGTCGGAGTGTCTTTGCAGGTACCTCCCCCATCACTCCAGTCAAGCGATCCGGTCTTCGCCTTGACCCGCAGGTTCCCGATCCACCCTTCAACCCGTACCAGAGACATCTTGTACATTGGCGCCGTCTGTGGGGACCTGCGCCATCCAAAGCCCGAATGGGGGACGTACTGGAAGAAACCTCCTCAAGCCGGGATGGCTCTCGACCGCTTCATCCGACCCCAGAACACCAGGAGGTCATAAACCAAGGCAGGATAGCGAGTACTATCCACCACGCGAACGATCATACCACGAAACTGCGACACCCTGAGAAAAAAGGGGACAAAACGGCACAAATCATCCAAGATCTCTGCCTCCGGGTCCAGGAACTCGAAGGCAAATTGGCCACCAAGGAAAGACACAACAACGAACACGGAAGCCATGCAACTTCCAGGTCAAAATCTCGCCACGGCAGATCGCCAACCCGGCGACACGACAGGAGAAACGGTCGCAGCACCTCACGCAACCACGGACAAGAGAAATCGCCAGAACGGCGATACAGCAAAAGGCACAACCGCAGCGCTTCCCAAGATCTGAGTCGTCAGCACGACTCGGACGAAGATCGATGACACCGAGATACTAAGCGCACAAGAAACGACCACACAATAATGGGAGCCACACCTTTCACAGAAAGGATTTTAAGAGCAAAACTCCCTAAAGGTTTCGACAAACCCACCGACATGAAGTACGACGGAACCAAAGATCTCCAGGAACATCTAACGGCCTTCGAGGCCAGGATGAACTTAGAAGGAGCAGCCGACGCGGTCCGATGCAGGGCCTTCTCGGTAACCCTAGCTGGACCAGCAATCAAATGGTTCAACGCCCTCCCAAACGAATCCATAGCCAGTTTCCACGACATAACGCGAAAGTTCATGGCCCAGTTCACGACTAGAATCACTAAAGCCAAACACCCCATCAGCCTACTAGGGGTCACGTAAAAACAAGAAGAATCCACAAGGAAATACCTCGACCGCTTCAACGATGAATGCTTAACGGTCGACGGACTCACGGATTCCGTCGCAAGCCTCTGTCTAACCAACGGGCTCATGAACGAAGATTTTCGCAAACACCTCACCACTAAACCAGTATGGACCATGCACGAGATCCAGAACGTCGCCAAAGATTACATCAATGACGAGGAAGTCAGCCAAGTCGTCGCCGCCAATAAACGGCAACTCGGCGCCCCGACATAACCCACCACCTAAAGAAAACCAAAGGGACCACCCCAAACTGGCAAACACAAACCGACCACCAAGAATCGGCAAATTCTCTAATTACACGCCCCTGACAGCACCAATTACCGAGATATACCACCAGATTGCGGATCGAGGCATCATCCCGAAAGCCCGACAACTCAAAGAAAGAACGGGCGGCAACAAAACCCTTTACTGCGACTCCCACCGAGGTTACGGGCACAGAACACAAGACTGTTTCGACCTTAAAGACGCCCTCGAACAAGCCATAAGAGACGGCAAGCTCCCAGAGTTCGCCAAAATCATCAGAGAACCAAAACGCGCAGAAAGAGACAGGTCGCTGGAAAGAGCGACAACACCAACCTAGCCCTACGGAAGAAATCCCGAGATGCGGCCGGAATATTCCTAGCCGACTTGGACGCCCGACAAGACGGCCAACCCAGGCCAGAGCCAGAAGGCGACATTGAAAAACTGCAAATAGGGCCAACCAAAGAGGAATACAACTTCATCAACAGGAACTTCCCATACGATCTTAAAGAGGATCTTTCCCAACTCCTGAAGCAAAATAGAGACCTATTCGCATTCACACCAGCCGACATGCCGGGAATAAACCCCGACCTAATGTCTCACCGTCTAGCCGTGGACCCCAAAGCTAAACCAGTAGCACAAAGGAGAAGAAAAATGTCACCGGACCGAGCCATCGAAGTCAAAAAACAAGTTAAAGCCCTACTCGAGGCCAACTTTATCCGAGAACTCCTCTACACGACCTGGCTAGCCAACGTCGTACTGGTGAAAAAATCTAACGGGAAATGGCGAATGTGCGTCGACTACACGGACCTCAATAAAGCCTGTCCAAAAGACGCCTTTCCCCTAACAAACATCGACGGATTAGTAGATGCCGCATCCGGCCATCGATACCTCAGCTTCATGGACGCATACTCCGGCTACAACCAGATTCCGATGCACCGACCTGACGAAGAAAAAATAGCATTCATCACCCTAGAAAGGACATATTGTTACACGGTAATGCCCTTCGGCTTGAAAAACGCCGGAGCCACTTACCAAAGACTCGTCAACAAGATATTCCAGAATCTGTCCGGAAGCAAACTAGAAGTCTACATAGATGACATGCTCGCCAAGACTGAGTCAGGCGAACAACTCGTCAGCGACCTTAACCTCATAATGAACACCCTATGAAAACACCAGATGCGACTCAATCCAACAAAATGTGCCTTCGGAATGGAGGCGGGAAAGTTCCTCGGCTTTATGATCACGCAACGCGGAGTCGAAGCCAACCCAGAAAAATGTCGTGCCATCCTTGAAATGACAAACCCTAAAAACCTTAACGACATCCAAAAGCTCACCGGATGGCTCACGGTGTTATCCCGCTTCCTCGGAGCATCGGCACAAAAAGCACTCCCCTTCTTTAAGTTAATGAAGAAGGGGGGCCCTTTCAACTGGGAAGCAAAATGCGAAGAAGCATTCCAACACTTCAAAAGAGTCCTAGCAGAACCACCGGTTCTCGCTAAACCCCAGACAGGAGAAACCCTGTACCTATACCTCTCCATAACGGAATAAGCGCTCGCAGCGGCGCTCATCCGCGAAAACGAGAGAAAGGAACAAGAACATATCTACTTCATAAGCAAAGTCCTGCAAGACGCGAAAACTCGCTACACACGTCTAGAAAAGTTAGCTTTCGCACTCCTCACGGCTTCCCGGCGCCTGCGACAATACTTCCAGGCCCACCCCGTGACGGTCCGAACCGACCAGGCGGTCAAACAAGTACTACAAAAACCCGACCTAGCGGGAAGAATGCTAGCGTGGTCCATCGAGATGTCCCAATTCCAAATCAAGTTCGAACCCCGAAACACAATCAAAGTACAAGCCATGGCCGATGGGAAATCTCACCCCCGAATCATGCAGACTGCACGTCGACGGCTCGTCAAACGTCACCTATGGAGGCGCCGGAGTCATACTCGAGAGTCAAAATGGGGTCATGATCGAACAATCGATACGATACGAGTTCCCAATATCGAATAACCAAGCAGAATATGAGGCCCTCCTAGCAAGCCTAGCCCTAGCCCGGGAAGTCGGGGCAAAGGTCCTGGAAGTCAACACCGATTCACAGGTAGTTAGTTCCCAAATTAACGGAGACTACCAAACACGAGATCCCCTACTCCAACAATACCTCACCAAGGTAAACGAACTAAAAGAAGGATTTGAACATGTTACCATACAACACATTCCCAGGGAACGAAACGCTAGGGCAGACCTACTTTCCAAACTAGCCAGTACCAAATCAGGACATGGTAACAAATCGCTAATCCAGGAAGTCGTTAAATCACCATCCATATCGACAAACGACCAACACGTATCTGACACTCTCGAACCAGGGATCATGGACCTACCCCATCCGGCAGTACCTCCACAACAGAACACTACCAGAAGACCCCAAAGAGGGAAAACGAATAAAAAGGGAAGCCGCCAACTACACAGTTGTCGCAGGACACCTATATAAGCGCGGATTCTCGCAACCCTTACTCAAATGTGTCGAACCCAGGGACACGAAGTACATACTCCGCGAAATCCATGAAGGCTGTTACGGCCACCACATAGGGGGTAAAACCCTAGCCCAAAAAATCATCAGGGCAGGTTACTTCTGGCCCACGGTTATCCAAGATTCCATGCAGTTGGTAAAAAACTGCGATAAATGCCAAAGACACGTCAATATCTACCAGGCCGCCCCCCACCAGCTCAGCATCATATCGGCAGAGCGTCCCTTCGGCACCTAGGGGATCGACCTTGTCGGACCATTCCCTACGGCACCCGGTCAACTCCGATATCTCATCATCGCCATAGACTATTACACTAAATGGATCGAGGCCGAACCTCTGGCCTCCATCACGGCGACCCAATGCCGAAAATTCCTCTGGCAACAAATCATAACCCGATTCGGGATCCCCGAGATCATCATCTCGGATAACGGAACCCAATTCACCGATAAGAAATTTAGAGAATTCCTAGAAGGTTTGCACGTATCCCACCGTTTCAGCTCGGTAGAGCACCCCCAAACAAACGGGCAAGTGGAATCCGCAAATAAAATAATTGTCAAAGGACTAAAGAAGCGACTCGACGACGCCAAGGGGCTGTGGGCCGACGAACTCGGCTCAGTTTTATGGTCATATCGAACAACCCCCCAAACGGCCACAAGGGAAACCCCTTTTCGACTAACATACGGCGTGGAAGCCGTCATTCCGGTAGAGATAGGAGACCCTAGCCCAAAGAGAACGGTCGGGGGTCACGACGAAGAAGCAGAGCGAGACCTCACCAACGAGATAAAAAGCATAGCCCACATCAGGGAACTAGCCCTAAAGCAAAGAATCAGCCTAAGGTATAATAATGGCGTCATTCAAAGAGAATTCGTACCCGAAGACCTCGTCCTACGGCAAAACGACATCGGAGTTCCAACCCCGGGTGAAGGAAAGCTCACCCCCAACTGGGAAGGACCATACAGAATCAAGATGGTAGTCGGAAAGGGAGCATACAAGCTCGAATGGCTAAACGGCGACGAAGTCCCAAGGACATGGAACGCCGCCAACCTGCGACGATACCACACTTAGGCTGACCCCCCTAGGTCATCCCCTAACGTTGTTTCTCCCCTATTTATTTACCACTTTATTTTTTACCTTAGTCTTCTGTACAGCAAATTTTCCTATGTTTTTCTTTTAAGTGTCAATCCCGGGTACTCTTTTCCGCCATAAACGGAGGGTTTTAACGAGGCCCGATCACCAATAAAATTCCATCAAAGCTATTTTCCTAAACATGGAATAAACACACGGGCAAAGCAAGGGGACCGATCACCCCTTGGCCCTAGATACGAATATCCACAAAAATTTGACCTCACAACGGTCCGCTAACCCAAACAAAGGAACAAAGAAACAACGGCTTAAAACAGAATATACAAAAAGGCCCAAATGGCCCAAAGCAAACTTCAAAAGTTTCAATCACACAGCCGCACGGCCAAAATCCACAAAAACATAAAACGAACTTCAAAAGTCACGATTACACGGCCACACGGCCAAAACCCATAAAAACATACAAAAAATTCAGTTACAACTACTCGAGGTCGACAATCTCGCCATCACGAACAGTCCTGAAAGCTCCCATCACAGATACGTCCGCGCCAGGCGCCAACACCAAAGCTTGAGCCCTCATCGTCTCCTCGGTAGCAGCAACAGCTTCCTTCACATCAGCAAGCAACACAGCTTTCTCCTCTTTCAAAACCACGGCCTCCGCTTTCAAGCCGGCCACCTCATCCTTCAACGTACCGGCATCTGCCAAAAGAACGGCTGCACGGGACTCAGCATCCGAAGCCTTCCTCCGCTTTTTCCCAAGTTGAGACAAAAGTGAAGTCTCAACCTTGGAAAGGCGAAGGATCTCGGTGCCAGACTCCTCGAATGACTTCACGGCTCGCTCCCTCGCTGACTCGGCATCAGCAAGTAACCCCTTCAACCTCACCACCTCGGCCTGAGATTGATGAAATTTCTTATCCAAAAGACCCACCTGAGCCATCACAGGCTCGGCCTTCCGAACAATCATAGCAGAACGAAGAAGAGATCGATAAAGGGACTTAGCCTGAAAAGTCACATCGCACTCACGAAAGAAATCTTCCGTGCCCGGCATGAGGTACTCATCAATAAAGGCAGGAGCATCAAAGCGACGATCCATCACCGACGGAATCGCGCCCTCTCCCTCCCCTACATTCTCGCTTTCAACATCCTCTGAACGCTTCCGCTTCCGGGAAGCACCCTCTGGCGACACCACAACCACCTCATCCTCAGCCTCCACACCCCGACCCGACCCCTCGGTACCACCTTCAGTCATCACGAGATCCTCAGAAATGGTTCTCGTACCATCAGTGGGTCGTGAGTTCGGAGTAGAAGGGGTGCCACCAGAAGAAGTCCCCTGAGACAGTTGAGCCTTCAACCGAGCAAGAGTCGTCAAACCTCCAGCCATCTCAACTTCAAAATAACAAGAAACATAAGTACCAAACTCGGAACCTCCACAAAAAAGGGGGGGAGAAAAACGGCTCACACACCGACATAAGACCGACAAGCAACCGGGTCACCCATCACATCCCGAGGATTAAGAGGACGCTCCCCAAACAACTGCCACAGAACAAGAGCGACACCCCGCTCCTCCGAAGTCAAGAACTCTTGCGTGACCCGAGTAAGAACCGACGGCCCCGCCCTAAAGTTCCAATAGGCGGGGAACCGCCGCTCACCCTCCAACGTCAACCAGAAAGGATGATGCCCCCTTGCGGGACGGACCTTAAAATATCCACTCTTAAAACCGTAAAAAGAATCTTCATACAACCCGAAGATCCGACGATGAGGCTGAGCTCTAAAAGACATATACCCCTTCTTGTGCTTCCCCTCCTTGGTCGGGAGGGTACACAAGTAGAGGAAAAGGAAAATATTTACTGAGGCAGGAAGCTCCAGAAACCCACAAATGAGCTCGAAAGACCGTATCGCCGCCCAGCTATTCGGATGTAGTTGGGACGGCGCCATGGAGCACCGGCTCAATAACTGTTGAACAAATGGGGAAAAGGGGAGCCGAACACCGAGCCGGGTAAACATCGCCTCGTACACCCACATCCAATCCGGTACAGTCGAGGAGTCAAGATTGGTATAGCAAACCCTCTCATCAACCCCAGGGAGAGAAAGCTCGTAGTGGCGTTCAGCGTCGCCACCCCCACAAACAGCTCCTTAATCATGGAGCCGCTGGAGGTCCGCCTCCGTCATCCGCGACGGCGTCCCCCACACATCACTAGTAACCCAAGAAAAAAGGTCAGGGACACCCCCCGCTGGGGCCACCGGAGCCCTCATACCCTCAGTCCTTCGACGAGCCATACCTAAAG
>NC_029790.2:68280918-68283679 GCF_000816755.2 Arachis ipaensis
ACATCCCGAGGATTAAGAGGACGCTCTCCAAACAACTGCCACAGAACAAGAGCGATATCCCGCTCCTCCGGGGACAGGAACTCTTTCGAAACCCGAGTAAACACGGACGGCCCCGCCTTAAAATTCCAATAGGTGGGGAACCGACGCTCACTCTCCAATGTCAGCCAAAAAGGATGATGCCCCCTTGCGGGACGAACCTTAAAATACCCACTCTTAAAACCATGAAAAGAATCTTCGTACAACCCGAAGACTCGACGATGAGGCTGAGCTCTAAAAGACACATATCCCTTCTTGTGCTTCCCCTCCTTAGTTGGAAGGGTACACAAGAAGAGAAAAAGGAAGACGTTTATCGAGGCAGGAAGCTCCAAAAACTCGCAAACAAGCTCGAAAGACCGTATCGCCGCCCAGCTATTCGGATGTAACTGGGACGGCGCCACGGAGCACCGACTCAATAACTGCTGAACAAATGGAGAAAAGGGGAGCCAAACGCCGAGCCGGGTAAACATCGCCTCGTACACCCACATCCAATCCGGTACAGTCGAGGAGTCAAGATTGGTATAGCAAACCCTCTCATCAACCCCAGGGAGAGAAAGCTCGTAGTGGCGTTCAGCGTCGCCACCCCCACAAACAGCTCCTTAATCATGGAGCCGCTGGAGGTCCGCCTCCGTCATCCGCGACGGCGTCCCCCACACATCACTAGTAACCCAAGAAAAAAGGTCAGGGACACCCCCCGCTGGGGCCATCGGAGCCCTCATACCCTCAGTCCTTCGACGAGCCATACCTAAAACAGCGACGAGCACCACCGTCAGCCAAACCTCGCGGCAGAAAACGGTGGAGAAAACCAAACAGACACCACTATACACTACCAATTACACGGTGGCGCTCGCCCCCTTGCAAAACCCACTACCCCAACAGAACCATCTACCACCATGCAATACCATCATACACCGAAAAGCAATTCTAATCTACACTAAGCAGAGACAAAACAAAAATGCAAAGGAAGACAAGCATAAATCACAGAAGAAACAAGAAGAAATAGAAGAATACCAACCTGATGATGCAGAGAATAAACCCAAAGAGAAAATGCCACGGCAGAAGCTCGACCAAAGCCACAGAATGCGAAAAGAAGGAAAAAGATGTTTTTCAGGGAAGAAAGCGATAGAGAAATGAAGCAAACGATGGAACTGAAGAGAGAAAACTAAAACGGTTTTGAAAAAAATAAAATAACGCAAATACCCCTGGAAAGCAAAGCAAACATAAGGGCAATAGAGGAAAACGTCCCCTCACATTAAATGCCCCCTCGGAAAAGAAACTAATAAATCATGCCTCGAAGAACGCAACGGGCGCAACAGACACGGAAGAGTCACGTCAGACCAAAACGGCCAGACGAATCTTCCACGAGACAAAACCGAGACACCGACCTCCTTTCGAAGAACCAAACAACCACCCGAGAAAAACTAAAGACCTAGCCCACGGTAAAAACCATATCTCCCAGCGACAGACCGACCTTGCTCGCTCTCCCGCTGCGGGGGCAACTGTTAAGGATCCGAGCCACGGATCCTGGACCCGGGACTATACCCAAACCCGGCTTCCCGGGTCCAACCCGCACCTCTCTCCTAGAAGGCCCGAAACCGGCCCTCCAGAGCTCCTAACCAACTTTCGAATTCAAACGTCTACCTTATCTTAGCCAAATAAGATAATATAAGATAATCGTCATCACCTATAAATAGAGGACCCAAGTCCCTCCAGGTATTCACTCATTCCTCACACCTTACGCCTCTCAGATCCATTCTGACTTGAGCGTCGGAGTGTCTTTGCAGGTACCTCCCCCATCACTCCAGTCAAGCGATTCGGTCTTCGTCTCGACCCGCAGGTTTCCGATCCACCCTTCAACCCGTGCCAGAGACATCTTGTACAGGATATATTTGGTATTTAACATTATTACGAATTTAAAATACCTCTAAAATACTTTGATCGATGAATTTGGACTCGGTAAATAAAAATAATCATTTAGGACTGCTATTTTATCTTATATGAAAATAATATTAATTTTTTTTATTCAGATCTGCCTCGTTAATATGAATTGAACTGTGATTTTTAATTTTTCCGAATTTTAATCTGAATAATCGGGTTCTTAAACAAAACTTAACAAAAATAAAATAACCAAAATTATTTTAAAAGACAATTCAAAACGTAATAAGAAATATGTAAATCTGAACACAATAAAAACTCTTTTAATTATGGTAAAAAAAGAAAGTTTTACTTTTGCATATTTTTTATACCTGAATTTCAGATATTTAAATTTTAAAAGTTTGAGATATTTTTTTTGAAAATGTACAATAAAAAATAAATAAAAACAAACTATTAAAAATGAGGTTTTATTTTAATATTTCTTATACTTAAATTTCAAATGTTTAAATTTTAGTGGTTTAGGATATTTTACTAAATATATATAATTAAAAGTAAATGAAAACAAACTATTAAAAATGAAGGCATCATTTCGGATATTTCTTATACTTCGTTTTATGTTAAAATTTTAGAAGTTTTAAAGCTTTTTTTTTGAGATTGTACATTAAAAAGTAAATAAAAACAAATAATATTTTTAAATTTTGTAATTTTAAATTTTAAATGTCTTTGATGTTCTTTTTAATAAATTTAAATGTTTACTTTAGATTTTGGACGTTTTTTTTTTATGATTTTAGATATTTTTTTTGATATATTTTAAATATTTTTTTTCAATAATTTTAAATTTATTTTGTTT